>NC_088224.1:86056477-86098977 GCF_036934945.1 Oncorhynchus masou masou
AGGGAAGGAGAGTGGGCCACTGACACAGAGAGATGGAGGGAAGGAGAGTGGGCCACTGACTCACAGAGAGACGGAGGGAAGGAGAGTGGGACACTGACACACAGAGGGAAGGAGAGTGGGCCACTGACTCACATAGAGATGGAGGGAAGGAGAGTGGGCCACGGACTCACATAGAGATCGAGGGAAGGAGAGTGGGCTACTGACTCACAGAGAGATGGAGGGAAGGAGAGTAGGCCACTGACTCACATAGATATGGAGGGAAGGAGAGTTTGCCACTGACTCACAGAGAGATGGAGGGAAGGAGAGTGGGCCACTGACTCACATAGAGATGGAGGGAAGGAGAGTGGGCCACGGACACACAGAGAGATGGAGGGAAGGAGAGTGGGCCACTGACTCACAGAGAGATGGAGGGAAGGTGAGTGGCCAACTGACACACAGAGGGAAGGAGAGTGGGCCACTGACTCATATAGAGATGGAGGGAAGGAGAGTGGGCCACTGACTCACATAGAGATGGAGGGAAGGAGAGTGGGCTACTGACTCACAGACGGAAGGAGAGTGGGCCACTAACTCACAGAGGGTAGAAGAGTGGCCACTGACTCCCAGAGGGAAGGAGAGTGGGCCACTGACACACAGAGAGATGGAGGGAAGGAGAATGGGCCACTGACACACAGAGAGATGGAGGGAAGGAGAGTGGGCCACTGACTCACAGACAGATGGAGAGAAGGAGAGTTGGCCACTGACTCACATAGAGATGGAGGGAAGGAGAGTGGGCCTCTGACTCACAGAGAGATGGAGGGAAGGAGAGTGGGCCACTGACTCACAGAGAGATGGAGAGAATGAGAGTGGGCCACTGACACACAGAGAGATGGAGGGAAGGAGAGTGGGCCACTGAGTCACATAGAGATGGAGGGAAGGAGAGTGGGACACTGACACACAGAGGGAAGGAGAGTGGGCCACTGACTCACAGAGAGACGGAGGGAAGGAGAGTGGGACACTGACTCACATAGAGATGGAGGGAAGGAGAGTGGGCTACTGACTCACAGAGAGATGGAGGGAAGGAGAGTGGGCCACTGACTCACATAGAGATGGAGGGAAGGAGATTGGGCAACTGACTCACAGAGAGATGGAGGGAAGGAGAGTGGGCCACTGACTCACATAGAGATGGAGGGAAGGAGAGTGGGCCACGGACACACAGAGGGAAGGAGAGTGTTCCACTGACACACAGAGAGATGGAGGGAAGGAGAGTGGGCCACTGACTCACAGACAGATGGAGAGAAGGAGAGTTGGCCACTGACTCACATAGAGATGGAGGGAAGGAGAGTGGGCCTCTGACTCACAGAGAGATGGAGGGAATGAGAGTGGGCCTCTGACTCACAGAGAGATGGAGGGAAGGAAAGTGGGCCACTGACTCACAGAGAGATGGAGGGAAGGAGAGTGGGCCACTGACACACAGAGAGATTTAGGGAAGGAGAGTGGGCCACTGACTCACAGTGAGATGGAGGGAAGGAGAGTGGGCCACTGAGTCACATAGAGATGGAGGGAAGGAGAGTGGGCCACTGACTCACAGAGATGGAGGGAAGGAGAGTGGGCCACTGACTCACAGAGAGATGGAGGGAAGGGGAGTGGGCCACTGACACACAGAGAGATGGAGGGAAGGAGAGTCGGCCACTGACACACAGAGAGATGGAGGGAAGGAGAGTAGGCCACTGACTCACAGAGAGATGGAGGGAAGGAGAGTGGGACACTGACTCACATAGAGATGGAGGGAAGGAGAGTGGGACACTGACACACAGAGGGAAGGAGAGTGGGCCACTGACTCACATAGAGATGGAGGGAAGGAGAGTGGGCCACTGACTCACATAGAGATGGAGGGAAGGAGAGTGGGCCACTGACTCACAGAGTGATGGAGGGAAGGAGAGTGGGCCACTGACTCACAGAGAGATGGAGGGAAGGAGAGTGGGCCACTGACTCACAGAGGGGGAGCGTGGGCTGAAAGATATGAAATAATCAATTCATATTTATTACAGTTTCCTAGGCACAGCTAGGAAACAGACCCCACACCGCCAACACACACATACCGTACACACACACACACACTACAGACTGACACGCACACACACACACACACACACACACACACACACACACACACACACACACACACACACACACACACACACACACACACACAAAACTTCACACCTGTTCCACCTCCACCTGTCGTTTACAGGTTAAAAGGCTTCCCCCTATTTTGCCTCTGTATTAATGAAGAAGAGGGGGAGGAGAGGAGAGAAGCAGTGTGGAAGAGAGTAGAAAAAGAGCATTTAATCCAGACCCAATGAGACAAATGGTGAGTGGTAATGAGATACATTGATCGATCTTCATTTGATTGGTGCTGTCTGGCTCTGACTTTTGTGGCCCAGAACAATCAATCACCTTGAAATGATGGAAGGACAATATATTTCATAATTTCAACCACAACCCTCAACCTTATTCCTAACATGCTGACCAGACCACACACACGCGTGCGTCAACATGTAGCCCCAACCTTAACAACAACCCGATATGAAGAGGAAAAAAGTTCCTCGCCAAATCTGTCCTTCATTACTTCAGAGTTTTAACCTTCCAACATGAACATCTTGTGACGACTAGATTCTCCTGGGAATCATGTGTTGAATACATGGGAGAGAATGAGTCATTGGCCAACTCTCCAGCCTAGCTGTCAGTGTGTCTATCTGTATGGATGTGAGTGTGTGTCTGTGTGTGCGGCATGAGTGGTGTGTGCTTGTGTGCGTGCGTGTGTGTGTTTGTGTGCGTGCGTGCGTGTGTGTGTTTTTGTGCGTGCGTGTGTTTGTGTGCGTGTGTTTGTGTGCATGTGTGCGTGTGTCTATTTGTGTGCGTGCGTGTGTGTTTGTGTGCATGCGTGTGTGTATGTGTGTGTTTGTGTGCGTTCGTGTGTGTGTCTGTGTGCGTGCTTATGTGGTTGTGTGTGTGGTTGTGTGTGTGCGTGCGTGTGTGTGTGTGTGTGTGTGTGTATGGTTGTGTTTATGCGTGTGTGTGTGTGTGTGTATGGTTGTATGCGTGCGTGCGTGTGTGTGTATGGTTGTGTTTATGCGTGTGTGTGTGTGTGTGTGTGTGTGTGTGTGTGTGTGTGTGTGTGTGTGTGTGTGTGTGTGTATGGTTGTATGCGTGCGTGCGTGTGTGTGTGTGTATGGTTGTGTTTATGCGTGTGTGTGTGTGTGTATGGTTGTATGCGTGCGTGCGTGTGTGTGTATGGTTGTGTTTATGCGTGTGTGTGTGTGTGTGTGTGTGTGTGTGTGTGGTGTGTTTATGCGTGTGTGTGTGTGTGTGTGTATGGTTGTATGCGTGCGTGCGTGTGTGTGTGTGTATGGTTGTGTTTATGCGTGTGTGTGTGTGTGTGTGTGTGTTGTGTGTGTGTGTGTGTGTGTGTGTGTGTGCTTGTAACCGTATGTGGGCAACAATAAAGCACCACTTCAGGGTCCACAAGGACAGCTCTGATTGGACCAGGACCCTGGGGGCTCCACGCTTCCCTAGGATTGGATAAAGCCCTAGGGGCATCCGAGGGAGGGATCGACTCCACCTCTAACCCACCTCTCTCTCTTTCTTTTACACAGAAAGAGGGGCATTTGGCCACAGATCTCATCCCCCAAAAGACCCTTGAAGACTGAGTGCTTGTTTAAGCCTTGTTTCATCTAGAAGGCTCATCCCTCCTCTTCTCTTTCGTTTTCTCTGTTTAATGACTTCCTCTCACTCCCACTAGTACTGCTCGGCCTGAAGGCGGCTCCCCAAGTCACACTTTCTCCTGTGTGTGTGTGTGTGTGTGTGTGTGTGTGTGTGTGTGTGTGTGTGTGTGTGTGTGTGTGTGTGTGTGTGTGTGTGTGTGTGTGTGTGTGTGTGTGTGTGTGTGTGTGTGTGTGTGTGTGTGTGTGTGTGTGTGTGTGTGTGTGTGTGTGTGTGTGTGTGTGTGTGGGTGTGTGTGGGTGTGTGTGTGTGTGTGTAATGGTGTATGGTTTAACATTCTGGTATAAGCCGGTTTCTTTACACTTCATGCACACAGACATAGTTATGATAATCGTTGCCATAGGGATGAGGCAATGCATCACCAGAAGAGACGAAGGGGGAATCAGTCACATGCCACATCCCCTGATCCCTATCGCCATGGGGACAAGATCCTAGAGAGACAAGGGTAGAGAGAGAGAGTGCGTGTGTGTGAGAGAGAGAGAGTATGGTTATTCCTTCTCTAATGACACTTAAAACAGTGGTTCCCATGAGGTGAGGAGTACACTGACATACACACACACACACACACACACACACACACACACACATAGACACACACACACACACACACGCACACACGCACACACCCCATTGATGGAAGTAGCTCTGTCCTGCAGTCACACTTCAAAGTTGTGCTTGATTGGGACACCTGAGGTTTGAGGGTAAAGGCAGGACAAAGCCAGCACCACTGGGTAAGAGAGGCCTTATCTACTTCATTATTAACTCTCTGTCTGTCCCTTTGATTCTGTCTCTACTGCACAGTGTCATTATGCAGGGCCAATGAGTGAAGAGCCAGTGATGACTCGGCATTACATCAGCCTGGTTATGTCATCATGTCAATCAAACATGTCTAGGGATGTTTGTATGGGTACACATCTTGGATCAGCTCCCTGCTGTCTGTCAGTTGGTTTTGTGGGGCTCAGAAGTCTTTAAGTCTGGTTGGGCCAGAGGAGTGATTGCTAATGGCAAAATCACAAGAGTGAGTCCTGATGGCATGGTCAGTTCCATTTTGTAATTTAGGGCTATGTGTGTTTAGGCTGTGTGTGTGTGTGTGTGTGTGTGTGTGTGTGTGTGTGTGTGTGTGTGTGTGTGTGTGTGTGTGTGTGTGTGTGTGTGTGTGTGTGTGTGTGTGTGTGTGTGTGCGTGCGTGTGTGTGTGTGTGTGTGCGTGCGTGCGTGCGTGCGTGTGCGTGTGTGTGTGTGTGTGTGTGTGCATGAGGGCCAGAATGTAAGTGAGTCATGGTGGCGTGGTAGGCTGTGCTCCTGTGTCTTGTCATGGTCAGCGTCTGCATCATCATCACTCGCCAGGTCTGGTGGCCTTCATGGCCTGGAGGATCTTTCAGCAGTCAGGCATCATATTCAGTCACCATCCTCATGGTCACCTCTAACCTCCCATCAGTCTCCAGTCCTCTCAGCTGAGAGAGGAGAGATGTGAGAGGACAGAGGATGAAAACTGAGCCTTTACAGTTATATCAGACAATCTGCTTATCATACAATACAATCACATACAATCACATCTGAACCGGATAATTAAACGGCTATGTTCAGCTTAATGTTTGTATTCCAGTAATCTTATGATGTCAAACTGACTTACCTGAAGTACCTGATCATGATACAATAGGCCTATAACTCCACACACTCTGTCTCTATCGCTTTCTCTTCCTCTATCCCTCTCCATATCTCTCTCTATCGCTCTATCTTCCTCTATCCCTCTCCATATCTCTCTCTATCGCTCTCTCACCCTTTATCCTTCTCCATATCTCTCTCTATCACTCTCTCTTACTCTATCCCTCTCCATATCTCTCTCTATCGCTCTCTCTATCGCTCTCTCTTCCTCTATCCCTCTCCATATCTCTCTCTATCACTCTCTCTTACTCTATCCCTCTCCATATCTCTCTCTATCGCTCTCTCTATCGCTCTCTCTTCCTCTATCCCTCTCCATATCTCTCTCTATCGCTCTCTCTTCCTCTATCCCTCTCCATATCTCTCTCTATCGCTCTCTCTATCGCTCTCTCACCCTCTATCCCTCCATTTCTCTCTCTATCGCTCTCTCACCCCCTATCCCTCTCCATATCTCTCTCTATCGCTCTCTCACATTCTATCCCTCTCCATATCTCTCTCTATTGCTCTCACACCCTCTATCCCTCTCCATATCTCTCTCTATCGCTCCCTCACCCTCTATCCCTCCCTCTCTCTCTCTATCGCTCTCTCATCCTCTATCCCTCTCCATATCTCTCTCTATCGCTCTCTCACCCTCTATCCATCTCCATATCTCTCTCCATTGCTCTCTCACAGTATATCCATATAGTCTCACTCTTTGAACGAAAATCGAAGTTGGAAATTACTGAGAAATTAGAGAGAGCATTTAAAAATCAATTTGTTTACACGGCCAGCCTGTAGGAAGTAAATCAACACAGTCAGACTGTAGGAGGTACATAAACACACAGCCAGACTGTAGGAGGTACATAAACACACAGCCAGACTGTAGGAGGTACATAAACACACAGTCAGACTGTAGGAGATACATAAACACAGCCAGACTGTAGGAGGTACATAAACATAAACACAGTTAAACGGTAGGAGGTACATAAACATAAACACAGTCAGACGGTAGGAGATACATAAACACAGTTAGACTGTAGGAGATACATAAACACAGTCAGACTGTAGGAGATACATAAACACAGTCAGACTGTAGGAGATACATAAACACAGTCAGACGGTAGGAGGTACATAAACATAAACACAGTCAGACGGTAGGAGATACATAAACGCACAGTCAGACTAGGAGATACTTAAACACAGCCAGACTGTAGGAGATACATAAACACAGTCAGATTGTAGGAGATACATAAACACAGTCAGACTGTAGGAGATACATAAACACAGTCAGACTGTAGGAGATACATAAACACAGTCAGACTGTAGGAGATACATAAACACAGTCAGACTGTAGGAGGTACATAAACATAAACACAGTCAGACTGTAGGAGATACATAAACCCAGTCAGACTGTAGGAGATACATAAACACAGCCAGACTGTAGGAGATACATAAACATAAACACAGTCAGACGGTAGGAGGTACATAAACATAAACACAGTCAGACGGTAGTAGATACATAAACACAGTCAGACGGTAGGAGGCACATAAACATAAACACAGTCAGACGGTAGGAGGTACATAAACATAAACACAGTCAGACGGTAGGAGATACATAAACACAGTCAGACGGTAGGAGGCACATAAACATAAACACAGTCAGACGGTAGGAGGTACACAAACATAAACACAGTCAGACGGTAGGAGGTACATAAACATAAACACAGTCAGACGGTAGGAGATACATAAACGCACAGTCAGACTGTAGAAGATACATAAACACAGTCAGACTGTAGGAGATACATAAGCACAGTCAGACTGTAGGAGATACATAAACACAGTCAGACTGTAGTAGGTAGATAAACACAGTCAGACTGTAGGAAATACATAAACACAGTCAGACTGTAGGAGGTACATAAACACAGCCAGACTGTAGGAGATACATAAACACAGTCAGACTGTATGAGATACATAAACACAGTCAGACTGTAGGAGATACATAAACACAGTCAGACGGTAGGAGATACATAAACACAGTCAGACGGTAGGAGGTACATAAACATAAACACAGTCAGACTGTAGGAGATACATAAACACAGCCAGACTGTAGGAGGTACATAAACACAGTCAGACTGTAGGAGATACATAAACATAAACACAGTTAAACGGTAGGAGCTACATAAACATAAACACAGTCAGACGGTAGGAGATACATAAACACAGTTAGACTGTAGGAGATACATAAACACAGTCAGACTGTAGGAGATACATAAACACAGTCAGACTGTAGGAGATACATAAACACAGTCAGACGGTAGGAGGTACATAAACATAAACACAGTCAGACGGTAGGAGATACATAAACGCACAGTCAGACTAGGAGATACATAAACACAGTCAGACTGTAGGAGATACATAAACACAGTCAGACTGTAGGAGATACATAAGCACAGTCAGACTGTAGGAGATACATAAACACAGTCAGACTGTAGGAGATACATAAACAAAGTCAGACTGTAGGAGATACATAAACACAGTCAGACTGTAGGAGGTACATAAACATAAACACAGTCAGACTGTAGGAGATACATAAACCCAGTCAGACTGTAGGAGATACATAAACACAGCCAGACTGTAGGAGATACATAAACATAAACACAGTCAGACGGTAGGAGGTACATAAACATAAACACAGTCAGACGGTAGGAGATACATAAACACAGTCAGACGGTAGGAGATACATAAACACAGTTAGACGGTAGGAGGTACATAAACATAAACACAGTCAGACTGTAGGAGATACATAAACACAGCCAGACTGTAGGAGGTACATAAACACAGTCAGACTGTAGGAGATACATAAACATAAACACAGTCAGACGGTAGGAGATACATAAACACAGTCAGACGGTAGGAGGTACATAAACATAAACACAGTCAGACGGTAGGAGATACATAAACGCACAGTCAGACTGTAGGAGATACATAAACACAGTCAGACTGTAGGAGATACATAAGCACAGTCAGACTGTAGGAGATACATAAACACAGTCAGACTGTAGTAGGTAGATAAACACAGTCAGACTGTAGGAAATACATACACACAGTCAGACTGTAGGAGGTCCATAAACACAGCCAGACTGTAGGAGATACATAAACACAGTCAGACTGTAGGAGATACATAAACACAGTCAGACTGTAGGAGATACATAAACACAGTCAGACGGTAGGAGATACATAAACACAGTTAGACGGTAGGAGGTACATAAACATAAACACAGTCAGACGGTAGGAGATACATAAACACAGTCAGACTGTAGTAGGTAGATAAACACAGTCAGACTGTAGGAAATACATAAACACAGTCAGACTGTAGGAGGTACATAAACACAGCCAGACTGTAGGAGATACATAAACACAGTCAGACTGTAGGAGATACATAAATACAGTCAGACTGTAGGAGATACATCAACACACAGTCAGACTGTAGGAGGTACATAAACACAGCCAGACTGTAGGAGGTACATAAACATAAACACAGTCAGTCTGTAGGAGATACATAAACACAGCCAGACTGTAGGAGATACATAAACATAAACACAGTCAGACGGTAGGAGGTACATAAACATAAACACAGTCAGACGGTAGGAGATACATAAACACAGTCAGACGGTAGGAGATACATCAACACAGTTAGACGGTAGGAGGTACATAAACATAAACACAGTCAGACTGTAGGAGATACATAAACACAGTCAGACGGTAGGAGGTACATAAACATAAACACAGTCAGACTGTAGGAGATACATAAACGCACAGTCAGACTGTAGGAGATACATAAACACAGTCAGACTGTAGGAGATACATAAGCACAGTCAGACTGTAGTAGGTAGATAAACACAGTCAGACTGTAGGAAATACATAAACACAGTCAGACTGTAGGAGGTACATAAACACAGCCAGACAGTAGGAGATACATAAACACAGTCAGACGGTAGGAGATACATAAACACAGTTAGACGGTAGGAGGTACATAAACATAAACACAGTCAGACGGTAGGAGATACATAAACACAGTCAGACGGTAGGAGGTACATAAACATAAACACAGTCAGACGGTAGGAGATACATAAACACAGTCAGACGGTAGGAGGTACATAAACATAAACACAGTCAGACTGTAGGAGATACATAAACACAGTCAGACTGTAGGAGATACATAAACACAGTCAGACAGTAGGAGATACATAAACACAGTCAGACGGTAGGAGATACATAAACACAGTTAGACGGTAGGAGGTACATAAACATAAACACAGTCAGACGGTAGGAGATACATAAACACAGTCAGACGGTAGGAGGTACATAAACATAAACACAGTCAGACGGTAGGAGATACATAAACACAGTCAGACGGTAGGAGGTACATAAACATAAACACAGTCAGACGGTAGGAGATACATAAACGCACAGTCAGACTGTAGGAGATACATAAACACAGTCAGACTATAGGAGATACATAAGCACAGTCAGACTGTAGGAGATACATAAACACAGTCAGACTGTAGTAGGTAGATAAACACAGTCAGACTGTAGGAAATACATAAACACAGTCAGACTGTAGGAGGTACATAAACACAGCCAGACTGTAGGAGATACATAAACACAGTCAGACTGTAGGAGATACATAAACACAGTCAGACTGTAGGAGATACATAAATACAGTCAGACTGTAGGAGATACATCAACACACAGCCGGACTGTAGGAGGTACATAAACACACAGCCAGACTGTAGGAGGTGCATAAACACAGTCAGACTGTAGGAGGTACATGAACAAACAGTCAGACTGTAGGAGGTACATAAACACAGCCAGACTGTAGGAGATACATAAACATAAACACAGTCAGACGGTAGGAGGTACATAAACATAAACACAGTCAGACGGTAGGAGATACATAAACACAGTCAGACGGTAGGAGATACATCAACACAGTTAGACGGTAGGAGGTACATAAACATAAACACAGTCAGACTGTAGGAGATACATAAACACAGTCAGACGGTAGGAGGTACATAAACATAAACACAGTCAGACTGTAGGAGATACATAAACGCACAGTCAGACTGTAGGAGATACATAAACACAGTCAGACTGTAGGAGATACATAAGCACAGTCAGACTGTAGTAGGTAGATAAACACAGTCAGACTGTAGGAAATACATAAACACAGTCAGACTGTAGGAGGTACATAAACACAGCCAGACTGTAGGAGATACATAAACACAGTCAGACTGTAGGAAATACATAAACACAGTCAGACTGTAGGAGGTACATAAACACAGCCAGTCTGTAGGAGATACATAAACACAGTCAGACTGTAGGAGATACATAAACACAGTCAGACTGTAGGAGATACATAAATACAGTCAGACTGTAGGAGATACATAAACACAGTCAGACGGTAGGAGATACATAAACACAGTTAGACGGTAGGAGGTACATAAACATAAACACAGTCAGACGGTAGGAGATACATAAACACAGTCAGACGGTAGGAGGTACATAAACATAAACACAGTCAGACGGTAGGAGATACATAAACACAGTCAGACGGTAGGAGGTACATAAACATAAACACAGTCAGACGGTAGGAGATACATAAACGCACAGTCAGACTGTAGGAGATACATAAACACAGTCAGACTGTAGGAGATACATAAGCACAGTCAGACTGTAGGAGATACATAAACACAGTCAGACTGTAGTAGGTAGATAAACACAGTCAGACTGTAGGAAATACATAAACACAGTCAGACTGTAGGAGGTACATAAACACAGCCAGACTGTAGGAGATACATAAACACAGTCAGACTGTAGGAGATACATAAACACAGTCAGACTGTAGGAGATACATAAATACAGTCAGACTGTAGGAGATACATCAACACACAGCCAGACTGTAGGAGGTACATAAACACACATCCAGACTGTTGGAGGTGCATAAACACAGTCAGACTGTAGGAGGTACATGAACAAACAGTCAGACTGTAGGAGATACATAAACACAGTCAGACTGTAGGAGGTGCATAAACATAAACACAGTCAGACTGTTGGAGGTACATGAACAAACAGTCAGACAGTAGGAGGTACATGAACAAACAGTCAGACTGTAGGAGGTACATAAACACAGTCAGACTGTAGGAGATACATAAACACAGTCAGACTGTAGGAGATACATAAACACAGTCAGACTGTAGGAGATACATCAACACACAGCCAGACTATAGGAGGTACATACACACAGTCAGACTGTAGGAGATACATCAACACACAGCCAGACTGTAGGAGGTACATAAACACAGTCAGACTGTAGGAGGTACATAAACACAGTCAGACAGTAGGAGGTACATAAACACAGTCAGACTGTAGGAGATACATAAACACAGTCAGACTGTAGGAGATACATAAACACAGTCAGACTGTAGGAGATACATCAACACACAGCCAGACTGTAGGAGGTACATAAACACAGTCAGACTGTAGGAGATACACAACCACCATAAAGAATGTGAACATAGGTAGAATAATAGCTGGGAAAGAAACAGCATCGTCAGAATGACAAGCATCTAATGGTCTATTTGTTTTTTCACTAGCATCTTCAGAATGTTGTGTCCTGACAAAAAGGGCTTGTTCAGGCTATTTCAAAACATTTAAGTGATTCATATCGCACAATAAGTCAGACACATCACCTACGAGTACAGTGAGTGAGTGAGTGAGTGAGTGAGTGAGTGAGTGAGTGAGTGAGTGAGTGAGTGAGTGAGTGAGTCAGTGAGTCAGTGAGTCAGTGAGATGGATAGAGAGATAGATAGAGTGAGTGAGTGAGTGAGTGAGTGAGTGAGTGAGTCAGTGAGATGGATAGAGAGATAGATAGAGTGTGTGAGTGAGTGAGTGAGTGAGTGAGTGAGTGAGTGAGTGAGTGAGTGAGTGAGTGAGTGAGTGAGTGAGTGATGATTACAAAATACACCTAAACCGCAGATATGACCTCTAACATGGTTAAGGCAGAATGTTCCTTCCACATCTGTCCTTAACCTTGTCTTGCCCCTGGGACAAACAGTGGAGAGATCTTTCTTTAGATGTTCCTATGTAACGTGCTTTGAACCATGCAAAGAATCATGGGATTCCTTGCAGCCCAATTGACCAATCCCTAGTTGCCGTTCTTTCCTACGTGCACCGCACCAGAAACCACATGAATTGAGCTCCCTATTCCCAGAATCCTTTTGGAGCCTAAATGGAGCAAGCATATTCTCTGCAGTTTAAAAATGCAGTGATGTGTTTTCATGGATGCCAAGGGAAGTCAGACTTCCCCAAATAAATGATCAGTAAATAAATGACAATTATAAAATAATGACTCTTTTGTCCCTCTGTGCTTTCATCATTATCTGTCTATTCGCAAGTGGCTGAATCTCACGGGATAAACAGTCTGAGGGACAGAAACAGCGCCCATGTGTCTGATGCTGTCTGGACTAAAAGATGCTATCTGGAACAAAATACCTTATTTCGCTACTGCATGACTTGTCTTTTAGTTCTCTCAGCCTTATTGTCTATCACGGTGGCGTATGAACTAATGGGTTATAGAGCAAACCACGCAATATTCACAACATAGCTTGTAATATGGCTTTTCTCCTGGCTTGACTTCCTCAGAGATAGTACCCACGCACCGCTACTGTCAAAGGGACCACTTCCTGGGTAGCATGTATGATTAAGTATCCACTCTTCTTTACAACACTAGCCATGTCTCCTTTTGGAAACATGTACAGTTCTCCTCACTACACCAGCTTGTCTCCCCAGTGCAGAGCTTCTCCTCTCAGAAATATGAGCAGGCCTTGATCTCTGTTATCATTCATCTGTGTATGTGTGTTTTTCGGTTGGAGTTCATCATAAGGATATTATGAACCTTTCTGTCTGTGAGATACATAGATACATGTGCTTTTACACGCAAATATCTGCCTGCATGTTTATTGGCTCATTTGGAAAAATAGGGTGGCGGTCATTCAGTCAGAGCTTCCTGCTACAGTTTATCACAACATATACTGAAGAACTCCCGTTTCTATCAGCTGTAAAACTTGTCTTATTATATTAACCTGAACAATATGTTTGAGCAAAAAGTTCCCCAACATGTCAGTAGTTATTTCTCTGACCTCAGTCCAGACTGGACCCAGCTGTTTTCATGTTGGTGTGTGTTTCTTCCTTTTCACAGTAGATCCATACCATTTACATTTATTTAGCCTGAGCCTTGGTCCGAAGCAACTCAGCTGTCACAATACATTTCTGTGAGTTAAACAAGATTAACTAGAGCTATTTTCCCCCTGCATCGCTGTTGGTGTAATCAACACAGGTTTTGCTAATTCACCATGGTTACCATTAGAATCCTGTCTCTGTCTCAAAATACACAGTATTCCCCATATAGTGCAGCACATGTGGAACACCTATGTGAGAATGCTAATCATTGACTACAGCTCAGCGTTCAACACAATTGTGCCCACAAAGTTCATCACTAAGCGAAGGACCCTGGGACTAAACACCTCCCTCTGCAACTGGATCCTGGACATTCTGGCCTCCCCTAGGTGGTAGGGGTGGGCAACAACACATCTGCCACGCAGATCCTCAACACTTGGGCCCCTCAGGGGTGTGTAATTAGTCCCCTCCTGTACTCCCTGTTCACCCAAAACTACGTGGCCAAACACAACTCCAACACCATCATTAAGTTTGATGACAACACAACAGTGGTAGGCTTGCTCACCGACAACGATGAGACAGCCTATAGGGAGGAGGTCAGAGACCTGGCAGTGTGGTGTCAGGAGAACAACCTCTCCCTCAATGTGAGCAAGACAAAAGAGATGATCCTGGACTGCAGGGATGAACATCGACGGGGCTGTAGTGGAGCAGGTTGAGAGCTTCAAACACACCAAGACAGTCGTGAAGAGGGCACCACAAAACCTTTTCCCCCTCAGGAGACTAAAAAGATTTGGCATGGGAACCCAGATCCTCAAAAAGTTATTGATCTGCACCATCAAGAGCATCCTGACCGGTTGCATCACCGCCTGGTATTTCAACTGCTCTGCATCTGACCGTAAGGCGCTACAGAGGGTAGGCCGTACGGCCCAGTACATCACTGGGGCCAAGCTTCCTGCCATCCAGGACTTATATGATATGCAGTGTCAGTGGAAAGCCAATAAAATTGTCAGAGACTCCAGTCACCCAAGTCAAATATTGTTTTCCCTGCTACCGCACAGCAAGCGGTACCAGAGCGCTAAGTCTAGGATCAAAATAATCCTAAACAGCTTCTACCCCCAAGCTATTAGACTGCTGAACAGCTTCTACCCCTAAGCCATAAGACTGCTGAACAGCTTCTACCCCCAAGCCATTAGACTGCTGAACAGCTTCTACCCCTAAGCCATAAGACTGCTGAACAGCTTCTACCCACAAGCCATAAGACTGCTGAACAGCTTCTACCCCTAAGCCATAAGACTGCTGAACAGCTTCTACCCCTAAGCCATAAGACTGCTGAACAGCTTCTACCCCTAAGCCATAAGACTGCTGAACAGCTTCTACCCCTAAGCCATAAGACTGCTGAACAGCTTCTACCCCTAAGCCATAAGACTGCTGAACAGCTTCTACCCCTAAGCCATAAGACTGCTGAACAGCTTCTACCCCTAAGCCATAAGACTGCTGTACAGCTTCTACCCACAAGCCATAAGACTGCTGAACAGCTTCTACCCCTAAGCCATAAGACTGCTGAACAGCTTCTACCCCTAAGCCATAAGACTGCTGAACAGCTTCTACCCCTAAGCCATAAGACTGCTGAACAGCTTCTAGCCCTAAGCCATAAGACTGCTGAACAGCTTCTACCCCTAAGCCATAAGACTGCTGAACAGCTTCTACCCCTAAGCCATAAGACTGCTGAACAGCTTCTACCCCTAAGCCATAAGACTGCTGAACAGCTTCTACCCCTAAGCCATAAGACTGCTGAACAGCTTCTACCCCTAAGCCATAAGACTGAACAGCTTCTACCCCTAAGCCATAAGACTGCTGAACAGCTTCTACCCCTAAGCCATAAGACTGCTGAACAGCTTCTACCCCTAAGCCATAAGACTGCTGAACAGCTTCTACCCCTAAGCCATAAGACTGCTGAACAGCTTCTACCCCTAAGCAATAAGACTGCTGAACAGCTTCTACCCCTAAGCCATAAGACTGCTGAACAGCTTCTACCCCTAAGCCATAAGACTGCTGAACAGCTTCTACCCCTAAGCCATAAGACTGCTGAACAGCTTCTACCCCTAAGCCATAAGACTGCTGAACAGCTTCTACCCCTAAGCCATAAGACTGCTGAACAGCTTCTACCCCTAAGCCATAAGACTGCTGAACAGCTTCTACCCCTAAGCCATAAGACTGCTGAACAGCTTCTACCCCTAAGCCATAAGACTGCTGAACAGCTTCTACCCCTAAGCCATAAGACTGCTGAACAGCTTCTACCCCTAAGCCATAAGACTGCTGAACAGCTTCTAGCCCTAAGCCATAAGACTGCTGAACAGCTTCTACCCCTAAGCCATAAGACTGCTGAACAGCTTCTACCCCTAAGCCATAAGACTGCTGAACAGCTTCTACCCCTAAGCCATAAGACTGAACAGCTTCTACCCCTAAGCCATAAGACTGCTGAACAGCTTCTACCCCTAAGCCATAAGACTGAACAGCTTCTACCCCTAAGCCATAAGACTGCTGAACAGCTTCTACCCCTAAGCCATAAGACTGCTGAACAGCTTCTACCCCTAAGCCATAAGACTGCTGAACAGTGAATCAAATGGCCACCAGACTATTTACACTGACACCCCCATTTGTTTTGTACACTGCTGCTACTCGCTGTTTATTATCTAATAGTCACTTCACCCCTACCTACATGTTTAAATGACCTCTAACCTGTACCCGCGCACACTGACTCGGTACCCCCTGTATATAGCCTCCACACTGACTCGGTACCCCCTGTATATAGCCTCCACACTGACTCGGTACCCCCTGTATATAGCCCTGTTATTGTTATGTTATTATGTTACAATTATTATTATTTTTTCTTCCTGAACTGCACTGTTGGTTAAGGGCTTGTACTCTAAGTAAGCATTTCACGGTAAGATCCACACTTGTATTCGGCGCATGTGACAAATCAAGTTTGATTTGATGTGTAGAATCTTAATTTGACCAGTTTCTCACAGCAGGACAATAATCCTGCTGCAACAGGAAATGTGTCGAATACAATGTGGATTATAATTAATGGACGTTTTTGTCCCCACTCTATCATTTTATATATACTCCCTCTGTCATGTGTCTTTGTCGGTCATTGTAAATCTCTCCTACTATTTCAGGAGGACTTTATTATTTTGCACTTTGGGTTTTGTCCCGTTTTGATATATATGGTGCTTAAATAAACTCAGTAGTTCTAAACCTGTGACTGCCTCCTGCTCCACTCTAACATGTGACATATACGTACATTGTCAGTCCAACGTTTGGACACACCTACTCATTCTTCTTTATTTTTACTATTTTATACATTGTAGAATAAGAGTGAAGACATCAAAACTATGAAATAACCTATAATGAATCATGTAATAATCCCAAAATGGTTAAACATGCCTGCCTGCTTTGCTTGAACTTCTATAGATGGAAAATGTTTTATATCTACAATTTCCAAAAGCAAAAACAGCATTACTTTAATGAAGCGTGTTTGTGCCGTCATGTGCATTTGTAGCACAGTTTCTAAGCTTTTTACAATCATTTTTACTTACACTTGTATGTTGACTTCTCCATTGATGTTGTTTTTAAGTTTTGGCAGACTTTTCTTAGCGGATGTACAATTGTCGCAAATGGAATTATGGGGAGTTTTAGGCCCCGGAGTGATTTGTTGTACACTGGCAAACTCAACTAAATACTAGGGCTGATTGGCTTATGTTGCAAACTTCCCTTGCTTGGCTAATCATTGGGACCGCCCTCCAAGATGCTGACGGGGATTCCCCCAAGGGCGTAAGAAGAGGGTAGTTTGAACCGCAGCCATGGTGTGGAGGTGCTTTGCTGTTGACACTTTCAGTGATTTATTTAGAATTTAAGGCAAACTTAACCAACATGGCTACCACAGCATTATGCAGTGATACGCCATTTCATCTGCGCTTAGTGGGACTATCATTTGTTTTTCAACAGGACAATGACCCAACACAACCCCAGGCTGTGTAAGGGCTATTTGACCAAGAAGGAGAGTGATGGAGTGCTGCATCAGATGACCTGGCCTCCACAATCACCCAACCTCAATCCAATAGAGATGGTTTGAGATGAGTGAAGGCAAAGCAGCCAACAAGTGCTCAGCATATGTGGGAACTCCTACAAGGCTGCTGGAAAAATCATTCCAGGTGAAGCTGGTTTGTGCAAATGCTAAGAGAATGCAAAGCTGTCATCAAGGAAAATGGTGGTTACTTTGAAGAATCTAGAATCGAAAATATATATTTTGATTTGTTTAACCAGTTTTTGGTTACTACATGATTCCACGTGTTATTTCAGAGTTTGATTTTTTTTTTACTATTATTCTACAATCTAGAAAATAGTGCAAATAAAGAAAACCCCTTGAATTAGCAGATGTGTCCAAACATTTTACTGGTACTGTATTTGATTCACTTTTCCAGTACGTTACAATTATGAGAACTATATAATATTCAACATAATCACCATTCACTTGCAATGGGTGCTGTTGCTTTGAAAATTGTTATTGTCTGCAAAGACTGTGCAAATGAGTTTGTTCATTAGTAGCTATTTGCAGAGCTTCCAGTGATATGTGATGTCTTGCATCTCTGTGGTCCACGTTGAAACATCTCTTAAACACTCTGCCGAAAGCAAAGGCCAACAACCCCATGAGCACAGAATACTTAACTAAACAGGATCAATTAACAATGAAAGCAAGTTATTGAGGAAATAAGCACTTAAATATCCAGCCTTGTCTAGCCTAATCTAAGTGCCGTGAGATAAAATATACATCTGAGTGCAACTATATAAATGATTGAAATAGGCAGTTTAGTACTACTTTACAACATGAAGTTGAATACTTAAAGTGGCAATCTGGGATTGTTACATCTGTTTTGGGACTTTATTTATTTCTCTTTTATTTCACCTTTATTTAACCAGGTAGGCTAGTTGAGAACAAGTTCTCATTTGCAACTGCGACCTGGCCAAGATAAAGCATAGCAGTGTGAACAGACAACACAGAGTTACACATGGAGTAAACAATTAACAAGTCAATAACACAGTAGAAAAAAAGGGGAGTCGAAATACATTGTGTGCAAAAGGCATGAGGAGGTAGGCGAATAATTACAATTTTGCAGATTAGCACTTATAAATCAATTATATATAATTATTAATTATTTAAGAATATAACTTATTATGAGCTTAGTTCAGTGTTGTTCGTAGCAAATCTGAACCAAAAATATATACTGCTTTTACTCCATTGTTTGTAAAAATATATAATTGTAATTAAACACTGTATAGCCTCAAAACATGGTTAAAACAGTCATTTTGATCTCATGGATGATCCGTCCTTGAATCCATAACTCTGTCTATGAATTTGAGAGTGGTTACATTTCTCCAAACCCATCCCTTAGCTATTTACCAAAGTATTGGAGGGTTGACTGCTTTGTTATTGTTTGAACTGCAAATTGCCTCTTTAAGGTCATGTATTATGATACTTGTCACAACAACCTCATAGAGCATTACAACTGTGTCTGAGATCCCTCCTTCCTGTAGTGTGTCTGTGGAGGGGAGGAGGAGGTATGATATGGGGCTGTTACAGCAGGAGTCAGGTTACTCTGGAGGGGAGTAGGAGGTATGATGTTGGGGCTGTTATAGCAGGGGGTCAGGTTACTTTGGAGGGGTATAGGAGGTATAATGTTGGGGCTGTTACAGCAGGAGTCAGGTTACTTTGGAGGGGAGTAGGAGGTATAATGTTGGGGCTGTTACAGCAGGAGTCAGGTTACTTTGGAGGGGAGTAGGAGGTATAATGTTGGGGCTGTTACAGCAGGGGTCAGGTTACTTTGGAGGGGAGTAGGAGGTATAATGTTGGGGCTGTTACAGCAGGAGTCAGGTTACTTTGGAGGGGAGTAGGAGGTATAATGTTGGGGCTGTTACAGCAGGGGTCAGGTTACTTTGGAGGGGAGTAGGAGGTATGGTGTTGGGCTGTTACAGCAGGAGTCAGGTTACATTGGAGGGGAGTAGGAGGTATGGTGTTGGGCTGTTACAGCAGGAGTCAGGTTACTTTGGAGGGGAGGAGGAGGTATAATGTTGGGCTGTTTACAGGAGGGGTCAGGTTACTTTGGAGGGGAGTAGGAGGTATAATGTTGGGGCTGTTACAGCAGGGGGTCAGGTTACTTTGGAGGGGAGTAGGAGGTATGATGTTGGGGCTGTTATAGCAGGGGTCAGGTTACTTTGGAGGGGAGTAGGAGGTATGGTGTTGGGCTGTTACAGCAGGGGTCAGGTTACTTTGGAGGGGTGGAGGAGGTATAATGTTGGGGCTGTTATAGCAGGGGTCAGGTTACTTTGGAGGGGAGTAGGAGGTATGGTGTTGGGCTGTTACAGCAGGGGGTCAGGTTACTTTGGAGGGGAGTAGGAGGTATAATGTTGGGGCTGTTATAGCAGGGGTCAGGTTACTTTGGAGGGGAGTAGGAGGTATGGTGTTGGGCTGTTACAGCAGGGGTCAGGTTACTTTGGAGGGGTGGAGGAGGTATAATGTTGGGGCTGTTATAGCAGGGGTCAGGTTACTTTGGAGGGGAGTAGGAGGTATGGTGTTGGGCTGTTACAGCAGGGGGTCAGGTTACTTTGGAGGGGAGTAGGAGGTATAATGTTGGGGCTGTTATAGCAGGGGTCAGGTTACTTTGGAGGGGAGTAGGAGGTATGGTGTTGGGCTGTTACAGCAGGGGTCAGGTTACTTTGGAGGGGAGTAGGAGGTATAATGTTGGGCTGTTACAGCAGGGGTCAGGTTACTTTGGAGGGGAGTAGGAGGTATAATGTTGGGGCTGTTACAGCAGGGGTCAGGTTACTTTGGAGGGGAGTAGGAGGTATAATGTTGGGGCTGTTATAGCAGGGGGTCAGGTTACTTTGGAGGGGAGTAGGAGGTATAATGTTGGGGCTGTTACAGCAGGGGGTCAGGTTACTTTGGAGGGGTGGAGGAGGTATAATGTTGGGGCTGTTATAGCAGGGGGTCAGGTTACTTTGGAGGGGTGGAGGAGGTATAATGTTGGGGCTGTTATAGCAGGGGGTCAGGTTACTTTGGAGGGGTGTAGGAGGTATGGTGTTGGGCTGTTACAGCAGGGGTCAGGTTACTTTGGAGGGGTGTAGGAGGTATGGTGTTGGGCTGTTACAGCAGGAGTCAGGTTACTTTGGAGGGGAGTAGGAGGTATGATGTTGGGGCTGTTATAGCAGGCGGTCAGGTTACTTTGGAGGGGAGTAGGAGGTATGGTGTTGGGCTGTTACAGCAGGAGTCAGGTTACTTTGGAGGGGAGTAGGAGGTATGGTGTTGGGCTGTTACAGCAGGAGTCAGGTTACTTTGGAGGGGAGGAGGAGGTATAATGTTGGGCTGTTTACAGGAGGGGTCAGGTTACTTTGGAGGGGAGTAGGAGGTATAATGTTGGGCTGTTACTGCAGGGGGTCAGGTTACTTTGGAGGGGAGTAGGAGGTATAATGTTGGGGCTGTTATAGCAGGGGGTCAGGTTACTTTGGAGGGGAGTAGGAGGTATAATGTTGGGGCTGTTATAGCATGGGGTCAGGTTACTTTGGAGGGGAGTAGGAGGTATAATGTTGGGGCTGTTACAGCAGGGGTCAGGTTACTTTGGAGGGGAGTAGAAGGTATAATGTTGGGGCTGTTATACCAGGGGGTCAGGTTACTTTGGAGGGGAGTAGGAGGTATAATGTTGGGGCTGTTACAGCAGGAGTCAGGTTACTTTGGAGGGGTGGAGGAGGTATAATGTTGGGCTGTTACAGCAGGGGTCAGGTTACTTTGGAGGGGAGTAGGAGGTATGGTGTTGGGCTGTTACAGCAGGAGTCAGGTTACTTTGGAGGGGAGTAGGAGGTATGGTGTTGGGCTGTTACAGCAGGGGTCAGGTTACTTTGGAGGGGAGTAGGAGGTAAAATGTTGGGGCTGTTATAGCAGGGGGTCAGGTTACTTTGGAGGGGAGTAGGAGGTATAATGTTGGGGCTGTTACAGCAGGGGTCAGGTTACTTTGGAGGGGAGTAGGAGGTATGATGTTGGGGCTGTTATAGCAGGGGGTCAGGTTACTTTGGAGGGGTATAGGAGGTATGATGTTGGGGCTGTTATAGCAGGGGGTCAGGTTACTTTGGAGGGGTATAGGAGGTATGATGTTGGGGCTGTTACAGCAGGGGTCAGGTTAATTTGGAGGGGTGTAGGAGGTATAATGTTGGGGCTGTTACAGCAGGGGGTCAGGTTACTTTGGAGGGGAGTAGGAGGTATGGTGTTGGGCTGTTACAGCAGGGGTCAGGTTACTTTGGAGGGGAGTAGGAGGTATAATGTTGGGGCTGTTACAGCAGGGGTCAGGTTACTTTGGAGGGGAGTAGGAGGTATAATGTTGGGGCTGTTACAGCAGGGGGTCAGGTTAATTTGGAGGGGTGTAGGAGGTATAATGTTGGGGCTGTTACAGCAGGGGGTCAGGTTACTTTGGAGGGGAGTAGGAGGTATGGTGTTGGGCTGTTACAGCAGGGGTCAGGTTACTTTGGAGGGGAGTAGGAGGTATAATGTTGGGGCTGTTATAGCAGGGGGTCAGGTTAATTTGGAGGGGAGTAGGAGGTATAATGTTGGGGCTGTTATAGCAGGGGGTCAGGTTAAATTGGAGGGGTGTAGGAGGTATAATGTTGGGGCTGTTATAGCAGGGGGTCAGGTTAATTTGGAGGGGTGTAGGAGGTATAATGTTGGGGCTGTTACAGCAGGGGGTCAGGTTACTTTGGAGGGGAGTAGGAGGTATGGTGTTGGGCTGTTACAGCAGGGGTCAGGTTACTTTGGAGGGGAGTAGGAGGTATGGTGTTGGGCTGTTACAGCAGGGGGTCAGGTTACTTTGGAGGGGAGTAGGAGGTATAATGTTGGGCTGTTACAGCAGGGGTTCAGGTTACTTTGGAGGGGAGTAGGAGGTATAATGTTGGGCTGTTTACAGGAGGGGTCAGGTTACTTTGGAGGGGTGTAGGAGGTATAATGTTGGGGCTGTTCCAGCAGGGGGTCAGGTTACTTTGGAGGGGTGTAGGAGGTATAATGTTGGGCTGTTTACAGGAGGGGTCAGGTTACTTTGGAGGGGAGTAGGAGGTATAATGTTGGGGCTGTTACAGCAGGGGTCAGGTTACTTTGGAGGGGTGTAGGAGGTATAATGTTGGGGCTGTTACAGCAGGGGGTCAGGTTACTTTGGAGGGGAGTAAGAGGTATGGTGTTGGGCTGTTACAGCAGGGGGTCAGGTTACTTTGGAGGGGTATAGGAGGTATAATGTTGGGGCTGTTACAGCAGGGGGTCAGGTTACTTTGGAGGGGTGTAGGAGGTATGATATGGGGCTGTTACAGCAGGGGGTCAGGTTACTTTGGAGGGGTGTAGGAGGTATAATGTTGGGGCTGTTACAGCAGGGGGTCAGGTTACTTTGGAGGGGTATAGGAGGTATGATATGGGGCTGTTATAGCAGGGGTCAGGTTACTTTGGAGGGGAGTAGGAGGTATAATGTTGGGCTGTTACAGCAGGGGTCAGGTTACTTTGGAGGGGAGTAGGAGGTATAATGTTGGGGCTGTTACAGCAGGGGGTCAGGTTACTTTGGAGGGGTGTAGGAGGTATGATGTTGGGCTGTTACAGCAGGTGATCAGGTTACTTTGGAGGGGAGTAGGAGGTATGGTGTTGGGCTGTTACAGCAGGGGTCAGGTTTCATGGAACTGATACCTCATTTCCATGAGCATTATCCTGTCATTATCCTGTCATTATCGTGTCATTATCATGTCGTTATCATGACATTGTTGTGTCATTATCGTGACATTATCATGTCATTATTGTGCCATTATCTTGTCATTATCGTATCGTTATCATGTCATTATCCTGACATCATCATGTCATTATTACGTCATTATCATGTCATTATCCTGTCATTATCGTGTCATTATCTTGTCATTATCGTATCGCTATCTTGTCCTTATCCTGTCATTATCCCATCATTATCATGTCATTATCATGTTATTATCCCAACTGGTAGACTATAGAGGAGAATATGTATATTTGCCAAATTCTCCCTATTCTCTACACATTGCACTACTTTTGAGCACTGCCCTATCTAACCTCGTCAAAAGTAGTGCACTATGTAGGGAATATATGAGACCTCAGTATGAGACCCAGATGCAGACTGTCACGCCTTGGTCTTAGTATTTTGTATTTTTAGTTAATTAGTTGGTCAGGCCAGGGTGTGACATGGGTTTATGTTATTGTGTTGTTGTATTGGGTTTTTTGTAGGCATTGGGATTGTGGTTGATTAGGGGTGTGTTTAGTTTAGGTTTGGCTGCCTGAGGCGGTTCTCAATCAGAGTCAGGTGATTCTTGTTGTCTCTGATGGGGAACCGTATTTAGGTAGCCTGGGTTTCACTGTGTATTTCGTGGGTGATTGTTCCTGTCTCTGTGTAGTGTTCACCAGATAGGCTGTAATAGGTTTCACGTTCCGTTTGTTGTTTTTTTGTATTTATTAGTTATTTCATGTATCGTTCCGTTTTTCTTCATTAAAGACATGAGTAACCACCACGCTGCATTTCGGTCCGACACTCATTCAACAAACGAAGAAAGCCGTTACAGTCTAAATGTAACAATATCTGTAAATAATCTATGCCTACATGTAACAATATCTGTAAATAATCTAGGCCTACGTGTAACAATATCTGTAAATAATCTATGCCTACATGTAACAATATCTGTAAATAATCTAGGCCTACATGTAACAATATCTGTAAATAATGTAGACCTATATGTAACAATATCTGTAAATAATCTAGACCTACATGTAATCTAGACCAACATCTCTAATATTTCCTGAAGTTCGCGATCATCTCCTTTGTTTTGTTGACATTAAGTGCGAGGTTATTTTCCTGACACCACACTCCGAGGGCCCTCACCTCCTCCCTGTAGGCCGTCTCGTCATTGTTGGTAATCAAGCATGCCACTGTAGTGTCGTCTGCAAACTTGATGATTGAGTTGGAGGCGTGCATGGCCACGCAGTCTTGGGTGAACAGGGAGTACAGGAGAGGGCTCAGAACGCACCCATGTGGGGCCCCAGTGTTGAGGATCAGCGGAGTGGAGATGTTGTTACCTACCTTCACCACTTGGGGGCGGTCCGTCAGGAAGTCCAGTACCCAGTTGCACAGGGCAGGGTCGAGACCCAGGGTCTCGAGCTTGATGATGAGTTTGGAGGGTAATATGGTGTTAAATGCTGAGCTGTTGTCGATGAACAGCATTCTCACATAGGTATTCCTCTTGTCCAGATGGGATAGGGCAGTGTGCAGTGTAGTTGCGATTGCGTCGTCTTGGACCTGTTGGGGCGGGAAGCATATTGGAGTGGGTCTAGGGTGTCAGGTAGGGTGGAGGTGTTATAGTAGTCTCTCAAAGCACATCATGACGACGAAAGTGAGTGCTAATGGGAGGTAGTTGTTTAGCTCAGTTACCTTAGCTTTCTTGGGAACATGAACAATGGTGGCCCTCTTGAGGCATGTGGGGACAGCAGACCTGGATAAGGATTGATTGAATATGTACGTAAACACACTAGCCAGCTGGTTTGCACATGCTCTGAGGACGCGGCTGGGGATGCCGTCTGGGCCTGCAGCCTTGCGAGGGTTAACACGTTTAAATGTTTTACTCACGTCGGCTGCAGTGAAGGAGAGTCCACAGGTTTTGGTAGCGGGCCATGTCAGTGGCACTGTATTGTCCTCAAAGCGGGCAAAGAGGTTGTTTAGTCTGTCTGGGAGCAAGACATCCTGGTCCGCGACGGGGCTGGTTGTCTTTTTGTAATCCGTGATTGACTGTAGACTCTGCCACATACCTCTTCTGTCTGAGCCATTGAATTGGGACTCTACTTTGCATCTATACTGACACTTCGTTTGTTTGATTGCCTTGCGGAGGGAATAGCTACACTGTTTGTATTCGGTCATGTTTCCGGTCACTTTGCCCTGATTAAAAGCAGTGATTCGCGCTTTCAGTTTCACACGAATGCTGCCATCAATCCTCTGTTTCTGGTTTGGGAATGTTTTAAGAGTTGCTGTGGGTACGACATCGCCAATGCATTTGCTAATAAACTCGCTCACCGAATCAACGTATTCGTCAATGTTGTTGTCTAACGCAATACGAAACATATCCCAGTCCACGTGATCGAAGCAATCTTGAAGCGTGGAATCAGATTGGTCGGACCAGCGTTGAACAAACCTGAGTGCGGGAGCTTCCTGTTTTAGTCTCTGTCTATAGGCTGGAAGCAACTAAATGGAGTCGTGGTCAGCTTTTCTGAAGGGGGAGGGGCTTATATGCATCGCGGAAGTTAGAATAACAATGATCCAGGGTTTTACCAGCCCTGGTTGCACAATCGATATGCTGATAGAATTTAGGGAGTCTTGTTTTCAGATTGGCCTTGTTAAAATCCCCAGCTACAATGAATGCAGCATCAGGATATGTGGTTTCCATTTTACATAGAGTCAAATGAAGTTCGTTCAGGGCCATCAATGTGTTTGCTTGGGGGGGAATATATGCGGCTGTGATTATAATCGAAGAGAATTCTCTTGGTAGATAATGCAGTCGACATTTGATTGTGAGGAATTCTAAGTCAGGTGAACAGAAGGACTTGAGTACCTGTATGCTGTTATGATCACACCACGTCTCATTAATCATAAGGCATACCCCCCGCCCTTCTTCTTACCAGAAATATGCTTGTTTCTGTCGGCACGATGCGTGAAGAAACCAGCTGGCTGTACCGACTCTGATAGCGTGTCTCGAGTGAGCCATGTTTCCGTGAAGCAAAGAACGTTACAGTCTCTTATGTCTCTCTGGAATGCTACCCTTGCTCGGATTTCAACAACCTTGTTGTCAAGAGGCTGGACATTGGTGAGTAGTATGCTCGGGAGTGGTGCGCGATGTGCCTGTCTCCGCTTCATCTGCCTCTTTTACAGCGTTGTTGTTTTGGTTCGCCGGCTGGGATCCGATCCATTGTTCTGGGTGGTGGGCAAAACAGAGGATCCACTTTGGGAAAGTCATATGCCTGGTCGTTATTTGACGTTGCTCTTATATCCAATAGTTCCCCCTGACTGTATGCAATTAAAACTAAGATGACCTGGGGTACCAATGTAAGAAATAACACGTAAAAAAACAAATACTGCATAGTTTCCTAGGAACGCGAAGCGAAGCGGCAATCTCTGTTGGCGCCCCAATCAATTTATATGAATTTATTCCTCTGCTCCACATCATGTCTTTGTGTAGGATTGTTTGTGTTATGTGTATTTTGATATTGTGGATATTGTTACGTGCATTATTTTGTCTATGTTCCGTATTTTGGGCACATTTTATGTTGCTTTGTGTTGTCATTATGACCAGAATAAAAAGTGCACCTATTCACTACACTCTGCTCTCCTGCTCCTGACTTCACCTCCAATGTCACGCCCTTACCTTAGAGAGCCTTTTTTATGTCTCTTTTTGGTTTGGTCAGGGTGTGATTTGGGTGGGCATTCTATGTCCTTTATTTCTATGATTTGTGTTTCAATGTGTTGGCCGGGTATTGCTCTCAATCAGGGACAGCTGTCTATCATTGCCTCTGATTGGGAATCATACTTAGGTAGCTCGTTTTCCCTCCTTTGAGTGTGGGTAGTTAGCTTTGTTAGCAGAACTATAGCCCTGTTAAGCTTCACGGTTGTTTTGTTGGCGACATTATATATAAATAAAAGAAAATGTACGCTCACCATGCTGCACCTTGGTCTCCTTCCAACGACGGCTGTGACAGAACGACCCACCACCAAAGGACCAAGCAGCATGGTAAAGAGGACTCCTGGACATGGGAGGAGATCCTTTAAGGAAAGGGACCCTGGACGCAGGCCAGGGAGTATCACCGTCCGAGGGAGGAGATGGAGGCAGCTAAGGCTGAGCGGTGTCGATATGAGGAATCAAGTCAGCGAGGCAGGCACGAGAGGCACATGGGGAGATTGGTTGAGTCGGAGTTTAGACCTGAGCCAACTCCCTGTGCTTACCGTGGGGAGCATGTGACTGGTCAGGCACCGTGTTATGGGGTGATGCGCACAATCCATAGCACGAAGCCTCCAGTGATGATCCATGGCACGAAGCCTCCAGTGATGATCCATGGCACGAAGCCTCCAGTGATGATCCATGGCACGAAGCCTCCAGTGATGATCCATGGCACGAAGCCTCCAGTGATGATCCATGGCACAAAGTCCGGAGCCTCCAGTGACGGCCCCCAGTCCGGAGCCTCCAGCGACGGTCCACAGTCTGGAGCCTCCAGTGACGGCCCCAAGTCCGGAGCCTCCAGCGACGGTCCTCAGTCCGGAGCCTCCAGCGACGTCCTTCAGTCCGGAGCCTCCAGCGACGGTCTCCTGTCTGGAACGTCCAGCCAGGGTGCCCAGTCCGGGGCCCGCAACGAGGGTCTCCAGTCCGGAGCATCCAGCGACGGCCTCTAGTCCGGAGCCTCCAGCCAGGGTGCCCAGTCCGGGGCACGCAACGAGGGTGCCCAGTCCGGAGCCTGCAGCGAGGGTGCCCAGTCCGGGGCCCGCAGCGAAGTTGCCCAGTCCGGGGCCCGCAACGAGGGTGCCCAGTCCGGGGCCCGCAGCGAGGGTCCCCAGTCCGGGGTAGGCGTTGAGGGTCCTCACACCAGAGGTGCCACCAAAGTGGGGTGACCCAGAGGTGGAGCGGGGTCTACGTCCCGCACCAGAGCCACCACCGCGGATAGGTGCCCACCCAGACCCTCCCCTATAGGATCAGGTTTTGCGGCCGGAGTCCGCACCTTTCTGTGTGTGTGTGTGTGTGTGTGTGTGTGGGGGGGTACAGTCATGCCCGGACCTTAGAGAGCCTTTTTTATAGCCTCTTTTTGGTTCGGTCAGGGTTTTATATGTCCTTTATTTCTATGATTTGTGTTTCTATATGTTGGCCGGGTATGCCTCTCAATCAGGGACAGCTGCTATCGTTGTCTCTGATTGGGAATCATACTTAGGTAGCCCTTTTCCCCTCCTTTCAGTGTGGCTAGTTATCTTTGTTAGTGGCACTATAGCCTTGTTAAGCTTCACATTTGTTTTGTTATTTCTTGTTTTGTTGGCGACATTTTATATAAATAAAAGAAAATGTACGCTCACTACGCTCCACCTTGACCTCCTTCCAAAGACGACCGTGACATCCAATACACATTCCTTACACGTGCAGAGCTGGCGATACCTCATCGTGATTGGTTATTCCTCATCATTTGCAATGTTTTAAAATGTTTCATGGAATTTTAGCGGTAAGTGATTTGATGCAAACTGTGGCAAAGTGATTTAGAGTTGTTAAACAGGATTGACGAGTGTGTTTATATAATTATCATCATTCCGCTTTAGCAACCTTCAGAATCGGTTAAAAAAAATATTCATGCCAACATATTAACAAAGAATTAAGGGTAGGCAAAGAGATCGTGTCAAGTGAAAATTATATGAAGTGTTTTACAGTTGCAGCGTTTGATTGACACTCACATTCACTGTGGATGTCTGAAACATGCAGACCAGACGATGCCTCATCGTGATTGGTTAATACCCATAATTTACAACAATGTCAATGAACGTCATGACTATCTTTCCTTTGCGGTACCTCAAACTGTCGTTTACCAGCTGAGAAAAATTTACCAGTTGATTTTACTCCTGGCTCAGACTTTGTCTGGGCAGTGTCTTAATGTCATTCTAAAACCTACTCTGAGCTGGGAGTATTTGTCTTAAAACAGGTTTTAACAGGATTCCTAGGACCTTTTCTAAGATGCTTTGTGGATATAGGTACCTGCTGTTAGAGCTGTGGGTTTCAACAATGAATCCTCCCAGCTAGCCATCGATCCATCAGATACACACAGACAGCTTAGCAGGCAGGAGGATAATGTTCTCTCTATGTGTGTGTGTGTGTGTGTGTGTGTGTGTGTGTGTGTGTGTGTGTGAGTGAGTGAGTGAGTGAGTGAGTGAGTGAGTGAGTGAGATGGATAGAGAGATAGATAAAGTGAGTGAGTGAGTGAGATGGCTAGAGAGATAGATAGAGTGAGTGAGTGAGTGAGTGAGTGTAAGTATGCCCACATTCTCATGCTCATCCAGTTGCTCTCCAATGCCACGAGTGAAAATCACTGATATTCTGCCTCTTTTTCTACAGGAGGGTTCAGTGTTCAGTGCTCAGTGTTCAGTGTTCAGTGTTCAGTGTTCTGCATTCTGTGAGGGTTTTCCTGCCAGGCTGATTAGCTAGAACACAGTGAGACATGATGAGCTGTCTCTCTCATGTCTCCACACATGCCTGCTCCTGTGTTCATACACTGTGATGTGTCTTTTCATGTGGCTCTACAAAAACCTGTCATTCCAGCACCTCTCTGAGAGAGAAAGAGAGAAATAGACATGAACTGACATGACACACTCACATGAGAGTCAGTGCATGAGATGGAAACAATGTGTGTGTGCCTATGTGTATGAATGTTTGCCGAGGCTTTAATGTGTATGTTTGGTCTATGTTGTTTTCAGTGAAAGTGTGTGCATGTCTTTCAGTCTGTTTGATGTGTTTTGTCTTTCTTTGTTTTCTTAGTAGATAGGATCCTGCCATTGCAGAGTTCCTGGCTAAATATAATCTGCAACAATATGGCGTCTCTGAGGAGAGAGCCACAGTGTCTGTTACGGTGGCTCTAGAGAGAACAGAGGGAGGGAGAAGAGTTATCTTCTTATTATTACCATTATTATTATTTACTACAACTGTAGGCCCCATAACACCTATCGAGGGAAAGGTCGTCTCTCTGTGGAGAAATATTCCAACAACATAATGGTACCAAACATGTAGTGTTTTTCTAACTAACTACTAGCTATATTTTCTTTAAAACTGTTATAGTTGTTACATGAATAGATAATCTGTTCATTAACGCACACACAAACACACAACCACAAACGTATGTATTCACACATACATGAGTTCATCAGCGTTGGTCCTGTGGTGTTGAGGAGTTCTGCATAAATTGAACATTTTTCGTTAATGAGTTATTAAAGCATATTTTTCTAATTATTCTCTCTAATTACATGCAGCAGACACCAGTGAAAATAGTCACTAAGAACCCATTTAGAGAAAAATGCATATTAATTTTCGAGATGCAGAGAGAGAAAGAGAAAGAAGGTGAGGGAGAGAGGTAGGGAGAATCCTAAAGTACAATGGAGGAAAGGGTGAACAGGAGATGGAAGGATATATATATATATATATAGAGGCTGATTTGGAAAAAAAGTCAGGAAGAGCGTTAATGAAGAAAGACAATAATATATACAGAAACTCAACAGAGAAAGAAAGATGTAAGGAAGGGATGAAAATAAAGAGAGACTATGGTGAATCACTACAACAATACAGAAATACACTACGGAAACAGAAGGAACAACATGTCAGAAATCAGCTCGATGTAATTGAAGAACCCACAGAATCTAACCGCTTCTGGGAAAATTGGAACACACTAAACAAACAACAACACGAAGAGTTATCTATCCAGAACGGAGATGTATGGATAAACCACTTCTCCAATCGTTTTGGCCCTATAACGAAGAACAAAGAGCAAAAACATTTACATTATCAAATACAAACCTTAGAATCGACGAATCAACCTCACCCTTCTAGAATCTGAAGTCAAATGTTTGCTGATGTTCTGGTACTGTCACACCTGCTCCCGCTCTTCCCCCTGGCGCCCGAAGGCGCCAGGCTCCCCAGCATTACGCACTCCTGCCAACATCAGCATTTCGCTACACTCACAAGCATTTCGCTACACTCGCATTAACATCTGCTAACCATGTGTATGTGACAAATAAAATTTGATTTGATTTGATCAGTACGCACACCTGCCTTTCCCCGTCACGTACATCAGCGTATTATTGGACTCACCTGGACTCACCTGTTTATTACCTCCCCTATATTTGTCAGTTCCCCATCGCTGTTCCCTGCTGCTGCATTGACTTTCATTGTGTATCTGTGTGCTGATGCTGTTCCTGTATTGTTCTTTCTCTGTTCCCAATTCAATGTCAACTCCCTGTACCTGCTTTTCGACTTCAGCGACAGTCTTTACAGGTGCTTCGGTCCCCAACCAAGGAGGGCATACAGCAGCACCTAGACCTGGGCCCTGACAGAAAATCTCAGTAAGACAAAAATAATGGTGTTCCAAAAAAGGTCCAGTTGCCAGGAGCACAAATAGAAATTCAATCTAGACACTGTTGCCTGAGAACACAACGAAATGTCATATGCCTCAGCCTAAACATGACTTCCACAAGAAGGGCATCAAAAGGAACATAACATTTGACATACCAATTACCATCTGGCAAGAAAATACTTGAATCAGTTATAGAACCCATTGCCCTTTATGGTGTTGAGGTCCGGGTTCCGCTCACCAACCAATAATTCACAAAATGGAAAACCACAGAGTAATGAATTGAATTGAATTCAAACACCACATTGAGACTCTGCATGCAGACTTCTGCAAAAAATGAAATCTGTGTACAATGTAAAACACCAAATAATGCATGCAGAGCAAAATTAGGCCGATACACGCTAATTATCAAAATCCAGAATAGACCCGTTCAATTCTACAACCACCTAAAAGGAAGCAATTCCCAAACCTTCCATGAAAAAAAACATCACCTACAGAGAGATGAACCTGGAGAAGAGTCCCCTAAGCAAGCTTGTCCTGGGGCTCTGTTCACAAACACAAACGCACCCCACAGAGCCCCAGGACAGCAACACAATTAGCCCAACAAAATCATGAAAAAAACAAAATATCACATGACACATTGGAAAGAATTAACAAAAAAAGCAGAGCAAACCAGAATGCTATTTGGCCCTTAACAGAGAGTACACAGTGGGCCACTGTGATTGACCCACAATTAAGGAAAGCTTTTACTATGTACAGACTCAGTGAGCATAGCCTTGCTATTGAGAGAGGCTGCCGTAAGTAGACATGGCTATCAAGAGAAGACAGGCTATGTGCACACTGCCCACAAAATGAGGTGGAAACTGTGCTGGACTTCCTAAATTCTTTGCAAATATATGACCATACTATTTCCCTCAGATTAAAACACCTCAGGAGAAATATCAGTATGCCATCACAGCAACAAGATTTGTGACCTGTTGCCACAAGAAAAGGTCAACCAGTGAAGAAAAAACACCATTGTAAATACCACCCATATTTATGTTTATATATTTTCCTTTGTACTTTTCACTATTTGCATAGGATTACAATATTGTATATAGCCATAATTTGACATTTGAAATCTCTCTATTTCTTTAGAACTTTCCCGAGTGTCCTGTTTACTGTTAATTTGTTATTGTTTCTTTCACTTTGTTTAATATCTATTTCCCTTGCTTTGGTAATGTAAACATGTTTCCCCTGCCAATAAAGCGTTTGAGTTTAATTGAGAGAGAGATACAGACAGAGACCGAAAGCATAAGTGAGAGACAGAGAGAGAGACAGAAATAAAGATACAGAGAGAGACAGAGAGAGAGACAGAGAGAGAGAGACAGAGAGAGACAGAGAGACAGAAAGAGAGACAGAAATAAAGATGCAGAGAGAGACAGAGAGAGAGACAGAGAGAGAGACAGAAAGAAAGATACAGAGAGACAGACAGAGAAAGAGACAGACAGAGAAAGAGAGAGACAGAGAAAGAGAGACAGAGAGAGAGAGAGACAGAGAGAGAGAGATAGAGAGACAGAGAGAGACAGAGAGAGAGACAGAGACACAGAGAGAGAGAGAGAGAGAGAGAGACAGAGAGAGAGAGAGAGAGAGAGAAATGAAGATACAGAGAGAGAGACAGAGAGAGACAGAGAGAGAGAATGAGAGGTACAGAGAGAGAGACAGAGAGAGAGTGAGACAGAAAGCAAGATACAGCGAGAGAGAGACAGAGAGAAACGGAGAGAGAGAGACAGAAAGAAAGATACAGAGAGAGAGAGAGAGAGAGAGACAGAGAAAGACAGAGAGAGAGACAGAAAGAAAGATACAGAGAGAGAGAGACAGAGAGAGACAGAGAGACAGAGAGAGACAGAAAGATACAGAGAGAGAAAGAGACATGCAGCTCACGAAGGTCATCTGTTCTTTAATGACTTCTGTGCAGCAACTAATCAAACCCACGACATCATTCCTATTCCCAGCCAATCATATTGCCTCATCTTTATTCCCAATTTAAACAGGAGGGAGTCATTAGCCCGGCACCAGAGATAATTACATGAAATATGATCTCACTCCTGCCTCTCTGCTCTCACTAACCCACGTCAACACAGCCACAAGCCTGGCCACTGTTTATGAGTTCGCTTCAGCAAGATGCAAGGTTGAAGCTTCAACTGTAACAAATCATATTCTTACCTGAGGTGAACACAGAGACACAGTCTTTCAACCACTGAGTCATGATGCCAGGACAAAACTGATGATGTGAAGTTTTTGTGTTACCATGTGTCCTTGTCTCAGGACAGACAGACAGGCAGACGGTCAGACAGACAGACAGACAGACAGACAGACAGACAGACAGACAGACAGACAGACAGACAGACAGCAGATGTTTGTCAACTTTGTCAAGAACATTTTGAGGTCATTTAGTGATCATTTAGCATCACTGTAGCCATGAGAAACAATCAATGATCAATCAAAATACCAATAAAAAACATCAACTGTACTTTCATCTCTCCGCCGCAAGCTTGTTTCTGTTGGTAACACCAAATGAAAAGGCCATTAAGCATCATTAGGCCATCATTTGTTAGAGGGGGCAATTAAACACACACACACACACATACACACACACACGCACGCACGCACAAACACACACGCACGCACGCATGCACGCACACACACACACACTCTGTCTTTCGATGTCTGTCTCTCTCACGCTCTCTCCCTCTCTCAATTCAATCCAAGGAGCTTTATTGGCATGGGAAACATATGTTAACATTGCCAAGTGAAGTAGATAATATACAAAAGTGAAATAAACAATACAAATTTCAAAATAAAATATGAAAAATGCCAACGAGGGGTGAATACTTTCACAAGGCACAGTAATTAAATGTATTGCATTTCAGTGTATGTTTATACTGTTTCAGAGTTTCAAAATATTCACAGCGTATTTCTGGATTGTTTTGCTGCTTTGTCTTTCATTTGACATTTATCTTAGGTGTTTTCTAATTGTTTTACATTCATTTGACATTTATCTTAGGTGTTTTCTAATTGTTTTACATTCATTTGACATTTATCTTAGGTGTTTTCTAATTGTTTTACATTCATTTGACATTTATCTTAGGTGTTTTCTAATTGTTTTACATTCATTTGACATTTATCTTAGGTGTTTTCTAATTGTTTTACATTCATTTTCAAACCCTTTTTCAGAAACCTAATAAAACTATTTCTTTATTCTCAAATTTGCTTTTGATGAGGCTTTTTGGAATATGCAATTGATGTTTTGAGTAGCTGAATTGACAACTTTTTTTTTTGGTGTTGTGAGTCACTGAATATATGTATAGAGTTCATCATTTCATTTGAGTTCAATGTTTCTTGACAAGGAAAACCCACAAGCAATTCAATCTTACTTTCCTTTTCATTCAACCAAATAAATGAAAGGTGTACAGCCATGTACAAACACAGCAAAACAAAACAACCTGTGGTAGAGTCGCATCGAACAGGTCACACTGGGTGATGACATCATCAAAGGGGAAAGTTCACGGTCAAATAATAACCATGAACAGTAATCATACGATAGGTAAGTACAATTCTTTTTACTGAACCTTTATTTAACTCAGCAAGTCAGTTAATAAGAACTAATTATTATTTACAATGAATGGCTACCCCAGACAATGCTGGGCCAATTGTGCACTGCACTATGGGTCTCCCAATCACAGCCAGATGTGATGCAGCCTGGACTTGAACCAGGTACAGGCAGTGACATCTCTTGCACTGAGATGAAGTGTCTTAGACCAATACGCCACTCGGGATCCCAAAAATACAATTTCTCCCCCCTCCCCCCAACAATAACACTTCTCCCCCTTCATTTCAATCCCCCCTGTGAGGAAACACCACATCAGTGTTTTCTTTTCTTTTCAACACTTTAGAACTTCCGCTAGTGTTACTGTAAATGTAAGCAAACCAAAAAATGACAGTCCTCATTTCTTTCAACTAAGTCTGCTGTTCCAAACAAACACTAACACCTCAAGCCTCTCGGTGTCAACTACATAGTTTGTTTTTCAGGAGGCTTGAGACTCCACACTGATCTGCGCAGTATACCTGGTGTGCCACAAGACACGGGTAAGGCGTTTCCCAGTGGAGCTGGAGCGGGTTGGGTGTTTGTGAAAGAAAGTCCCCTCTGCAGGAACCACGGAATGCCCCTGTTCCTCAGATACTGTTTCCTGTGGGGTTTCAACTTGTATACTACCAACCGCCGCGGTTCTTTCTGCAGACATTGTCTTTTCTTCGTCAGAGCTCAGACCGGATGTGGTCCTGGTGTCTGTGCCAGACTCGACCATCAGTCAGTTTGAGACTGGGCCACTCTGACTCCTGGCAAGCAACTGCTTGTGATGTTGCATATGTTTCTGTCTCTGCCTCGTGTGTTGGTCATTTCTCTCTTTTTGTTTCTCCTGTTTCTGTTCCACTCGTACTTTGATGTCCGGATGCAGGAGTTCCAGGTCAGCTTTTGGCTTTTTCTTCCCATCAACATCTCAGCCGGAGCCTGTACTGTTGTTGTTTGTGGCGTGATGCGGTACTGGAACAAGAACCGAGAGAGTTTAGTTGTGATGGTTCCCCCAGTCATCTTTTTGAGTCCCTCTTTCAGTGTCTGCACAGCCCGCTTATCTAAGCCGTTCGACTGGTTGAAATGGAGCGCTTCGGACGTGGCGAATCCCGTCTCTCCGCGTGAATTCATTGAACAAATCACAGGTAAAGGGCGTTGTTGGACACAACGCAACAACGTGATGTTGCTCATGACATGAGCCTCCAGCCACTCAGGCAGACCATGGGCTGCAAACAGCTGCTGAAGCTTTTCAGTTGTGGTCACTGTGATGTTGCTCATGATGTAGGCCTCCAGCCACTTGGAGTGAGCGTCCACCATGACAAGGAACATGTGACCCATGAAAGGGCCTGCAAAGTCTATGTGCAGCTTGGACCATGGGCAGTCAGGCCACTCCCACAAATATAGAGGAGCGGGCGGCGACATCTTCTGGTTGATCTGGCACTCAGAACATGATTGCACTTTGTTTTCTACATCCTGATCCACGTTAGGCCACCAGATGTAAGATCTGGCTAAACTTTTCATCCGGGAGGAACCCGGGTGAGCCTCATGGACCTCATCCATGACTTGTGCACGGCCAGGGGCCGGAACAACTACTCTAGACCCCCAGAGTATGCAGTCATCCAGGTTCGCGCTTTGCATAAGGTCTCATTCCCTCATCCTCTATGACGGAGGTCAATCCTGCATAAGGAATCTTTTCACTTAGAATCTGGTCTGTTTGATCTGTTTGGCATTCACAGGTAAGTTTGATAATCTCTCCATTAGGACAATTGTCTCGGGAGGCACCACAGTTGTGGCCGGCATCTCTGGTAGCGGGAGACAGCTTAGGGCATCTGCGTTTGCATCCCCCTCACCCCCTGTACACTATAGTTTACTGGGAAGCTGACAGAGTGAGGGCCCAGTACTGTATCCTTGCTGAAGCCATGGGAGGAAAGTATCTTGATTCACTGAAAAGGCTTATCAGTGGTTTGTGGTCAGTGCATATGGTGAAATGAAGAATATAGAGTTACTGATGAAAGCATTTCACAGCAAAAGCTATAGCCAGACCTTTCTTGTCTAACTGTGAATAACCCTTCTCAGAACTCGTCAGCGTGCGTGATGCGAATCCAATGGGTATATCTTACCCTTCCTCCATCTGATGACAGAGTACTGCCCTGACGCCATAGGGCGAGAAGTCACATGACAGAAGGATCTCTTTGTCTTGGACAAAATGAACCTGTAGTTGTGCTGATTGTGGTAGTGGTTTCACTTCCTTGAAAGCTTTCTCTTGAGCTGGCCCCTACTTCAATTTACAGTCTTTGTGGAGCAGCTGATAAGGTGGAGTCAACATTGTCGACAGCTCAGGGAGGAACTTACCATAGTAGTTGACCATGCCCAGGAATGACCTGAGCTAGGACACGTTTTTGGGATTTGGAGCATCATTAATTGCCCTGACTTTGTCCTCCACAGGACAAAGACCCTGCGCTGTGATCTTGTGACCTAGGAATGTCACACTCCGTGCTTAGATTGTGCACTTGCGAACCTCTCAAACACCAGATGGTGGAGGTGCTCCTCCTGCATCTCCCCTGTAACCAGGATGTCGTCCAGATGCACTGCTACATGAGGGATCCCCTGCAGCAGATTGTCCTCTGGAAAATGTCTGGACAACCTCCATCCTCATCTGCTTTCCATCTACCTCCACTGTAGCATAGATAGGCTATGCATGTGGCACATTCACATTAAACATGTTGTAGGAACAGTGCTCTTCCTCCTCCCCTTTGCTCTCTAGGTGGTGCGCTGCTGACTGTGGCTTCATTGCTGTGAACTTGCCCTGCCCAGTCTGCCCACCCTCTGGCTTGCTCCTGGGACCCCCACATGTCTTAGCTAAATATCCCTTTTTGTTGCAATTGTGACATACAGTATCCTTGACCTTACAGTTGTTTGCATAATGTGTTGCATCTCAAACATTCCTCTGCTTTTCCCTTTTTCCTGACACCTCTTTGGTCACCTGATGCACTGCACAAATTACGCTGTTTGCCTTTTAAATATTTTTTACATTACTAGCAGCCATCTTCATCCCTTAGAATAGGTCCAATGCTCTCTTGGAACTCAGTGTGGCTTCCCCCAGCAAACAGCGCTGTACACTGTTCTCATTAATGCCACAGACGAATCTGTCACAGAGCATGTCCTCTAACACATAGCCCTAAACTCACAATGTTCCGAGTGCTCAAGTAATTCAGCAACAAAGTCAGCAACAGACTGACCTGTTTTCTGAAAATGGCAGTTCAATTTGAACCTCTGGACAATCACTGAAGGCTTTGGATTGTGGTGAATCTGAATGAGAGTAACTAGATCCACAAAAGGAATTTCTCCTAGTCTCCGTAGTGTAGCCAAATTCCTCATTAGCTTGAAGGTTTAATCCGCACACACACTCAAGAGAATAGAGCGCTGTTTAGCCTCATCTGTAATTCCTTTTGCCAAGAAAAAGTGTCCCAACCTTTCCAAATATTCCATCCAGTCCTCGTTCTCTTCCACAAACTCAGTGATAGTCCCAAAGATTGCCATTATAAAGCCAACTTGTCCTTGATCCTCGTTAGTGATTTCTACTGCTGATTGTCACCATCGTTGACATACAGCGGTGGCTGCGCTCATTAAGCTACTTGGCTAACTGACTACCCCCACATTTTCTTAGCTAGCTAACATGCCATGTACATGTTGATCAAATGTTATTCTCGTCGCCAAAAATCTGTAGTAACTTGACAAGGAATGCCAACGCTTTACATTTGCTTTACATTCAACCTAATAAATAAAAGGTGTACAGCCATGTACAAACGGTACAAACACAACAAAGTGACACAACCCCCTGAACCTGTGGTAGAGTCGCATTGAACAGGTACAACTCTGGGTGATGACAGCATTAAAGGAGAAAGGTCACTGTCATGGCCAAAGCCAATAACAACCATGAACACATGAATAGTAAGCTACTCTACTGCAGGTAAGTACAATAACATATTCAATGTAATTATTTATATAGTGTCCTCACTATATAGGTTTCAAATCATTTCTCTGCTGTGTTTGGAGCCCTTCTGTACGATTGCTTCATGTTGTAGTGTATATTGGGCTGTTTTTTTAACACATTGATCTGGCTGTGATCTGACAATGAATGCACTAATGGAGGAGGGGTCCATGTCAGTGATGGCATAATCAACTACACCTGTCCCAAGAGCTAAGCAGTAAGTAAACCAACCTAAAGAGTCCCCTCTGATTCTACCATTGAGCATGTACAGGTCTATGACTCAACAGAGATGTGCTAACTCCTTCCCGTTTTGGTTCAGTATTTGGTCAGGACTGTTTCTGTTATTTACAATAGGGCTACTGTACAAGGAGGGGTGTCCAAATAAACTCAGCAAAAAATAAATGTCCTTTCACTGTCAACTGCGTTTATTTTCAGCAGATTTAAATATTTATATGAACATAACAAGATTCAACAACTGAGACATAAACTGAACAAGTTCCACAGGCATGTGAAGAACAGAAATGGAATAATGTGTCCCTGAACAAAGGGGGAGGGTCAAAATCAAAGTAACGGTCAGTGTGTGGTGTGGCCACCAGCTGCATTAAGTGCTGCAGTGCATCTCCTCCTCATGGACTGTACCAGATTAGCCAGTTCTTGCTGTGAGATGTTACCCCAATTTTCCACCACGGCACCTGCATGATCCCGGACAATTCTGGGGGGAATGGCCCTAGCCTTCACCCTCCGATCCAACAGGTCCCAGACGTGCTCAATGGGATTGAGATCCGGGCTCTTCGCGGGCCATGTCAGAACACTGACATTCCTGTCTTGCAGGAAATCACGCACTGAGGAGGAGGAGGGTCATGTCAGGATGAGCCTGGAGGAAGGGCACCACATGAGGGAAGAGGATATCTTCCTGTAACGCACAGCTTTGAGATTTCCTCCAATGACAACAAGCTCAGTCCGATGATGCTGTGACACACTACCCCAGACCATGACGGACCCTCCACCTCCAAATCGATCCCGCTCCAGAGTATAGGCCTCGGTGTAACGCTCATTCCTTCGAAGATAAATGCGAATCCGACCATCACCCCTGGTGAGACAAAACCGCGACTCGTCAGTGAAGAGCACGTTTTGGCAGTCCTGTCTGGTCCAGCGACGGTGGGTTTGTGATCATAGGCGATGTTGTTGCCGGTGATGTCTGGTGAGGACCTGCCTTACAACAGGCCTACAAGCCCTCAGTCCAACCTCTCTCCGTCTATTGAGGACAATCTGAGCACTGATAGAGGGATTGTTCCTGGTGTAATTTGGGCAGTTGTTGTTGCCATCCTGTACCTGTCAGGTGTGATGCCCGGATGTACCGATCCTGTGTAGTTTTTGTTACACGTGGTCTAGTTCTACGAGGACAATCAGCTGTTAGTGTCTTGCTGACCGTTCCACAGGTGCATGTTCATTAATTGTTTATGGTTCATTGAACAAGCATGGAAAACAGTGTTTAAACACTTTACAATGAAGATCTGTGAAGTTATTTGAATTTTTATGAATGATCTTTTAAAGACAGGGTCCTGAAAAAGGGACACTTCTTTTTTTGCTGAGTTTATCTGGTGGTTACCTTACGCATCAGTGTTGTCAGGCTCAGAACCTGTTCTTGTCATCTCCACAAAGCAGCACTTTCCCTCTGCCTAAAATTACATGTTTTCTATATAGAATGTCAAAAAACTTATGATCATAAAATGGTTAATCTGAAAGAGGAGCATAAACTACACATATGCATACATGATTATCACAATAGATTGAAACTTTGTTAAGTGTCAGCCAAATGTGGTTTGGCCCTTTTATGTTTGATTGATGGTAGTACATTTTCTATATAGCCGAAGGGACACTGAATATTAACGTCTCCATGACACCATGTTTCCAGTAGGATTATGATGTCCTGTCCCTTGTTTTTAAGATATTCTGGATTTTCTGGTTTTAAAACCAAAATTAGTTGAGTTTAGCCCCTGGATATTCCTAGAGCTGATAGTTAATGATAGCATTTATAATAAGTGAACTTCACTGGTTTTGAGTAAAGTACATAGAAGAAAATAACAATTGTAATATACAGTACCAGTCAAAAGTTTGGACACACTTAGTCATTAAAGGGTTTTTCCTTACATTGTAGAATATTAGTAAAGACATCAAACTATGAAATTGTGGAGGCCAGGTCATCTGATGCATCACTCCATCTCGGTCAAATAGCTCTTACACAGCCTGGAGGTGTGATGGGTCATGTCCTGTTGAAAAACAAATGGTCGTCCCACTAAGTGCAAGCTAGATGGGATGGCGTATTGGTGCAGAATGCTGTGGTAGCCATGCTGGTTATGTGTGCCTTAACCAACAAATCACAGACAGTATCACCAACAAAGCATCCCACACCATCACACCTCCTCCTCCATGCTTCACGGTGGGAACCACACATGGGGAGATCATCCGACTCTGCATCTCACAAAGACACAGCGGTTGTAAACAAAAATCAATTTGGATTCATCAGAACAAAGGACAGATTTCCGCCAGTCAAAAGACCAAAGCTCATGTTTCTTGGCCTAAGCAAGTCTTATTATTATTGGTGTCCTTTAGTTGTGGTTTCTTACAAAAATTTGACCACCAAGGCCTGATTCACAGTCTCCTCTGAACAGTTGATGTTGAGATGTGTCTGTTACTTGAACTCTGTGAAGCATTTATTTGGGCTGTGATTTCTGAGGATGGTGACTAACAACCTTATCCTCTGCAGCAGAGGTCAACTGCACTTGAAACTTTCAAAGTTCTTGAAATTTTCCCATTTGACTGAACGTCATGTTAAAGTAATGATGGACTGTCATTTCTCTTTGCTTATTTGAGCTGTTCTTAAAATAGACTGGTCTTTTAGGGGTAGCTGATTGGCTCAAACACCGGGTCTAGTAGAGCTGTGTTGTGATGGGCCAGGTCTAATAGAGCTGTGTTGTGATGGACCTGGTCTAGTAGAGCTGTGTTGTGATGGGCGGGTCTGGTCGTGCTGTCCTGAGGCAGGTC
>NC_088224.1:86103977-86153977 GCF_036934945.1 Oncorhynchus masou masou
GAGAAGAGGAGAGAGGGAAGGGAAGAGGCAGGAGGAGAGGAGAGAGTGAAGGGAAGAGGCACGAGAAGAGGAGAGAGGGAAGGGAAGAGGCAGGAGGAGAGGAGGAGAGAGGGAAGAGGCAGGAGGAGAGGAGAGAGGGAAGGGAAGAGGCAGGAGCAGAGGAGAGAGGGAAGGGAAGAGGCAGGAGGAGGAGGAGGGAGGGAAGAGGCAGGAGAAGAGGAGAGAGGGAAGGGAAGAGGCAGGAGAAGAGGAGAGAGGGAAGGGAAGAGGCAGGAGGAGAGGAGAGAGTGAAGGGAAGAGGCAGGAGAAGAGGAGGAGATGAGAGAGGGAAGGGAAGAGGCAGGAGGAGAGTAGAGAGGAAAGAGAAGAGGCAGGAGAAGAGGAGGAAAGGAGAGAGGGAAGGGAAGAGGCAGGAGAAGAGGAGGAGAGGAGAGAGGGAAGGGAAGAGGCAGGAGGAGAGTAGAGAGGAAAGAGAAGGGGCAGGAGAAGAGGAGGAGAGGAGAGAGGGAAGGGAAGAGGCAGGTGGAGAGGAGAGAGGGAAGAGAAGAGGCAGGAGAAGAGGAGGAGAGGAGAGAGGGAAGGAAAGAGGCTGGAGGAGAGGATAGAGGGAAGAGGCAGGAGAAGAGGAGAGAGAGAAGGGAAGAGGACGGAGAAGAGGAGGAGAGGAGAGATGGAAGGGAAGAGGCAGGAGAGGAGGAGGAGAGGGAGAGGGAAGGGAAGAGGCAGGAGAAGAGGAGGGAGAGGAGAGAGGAAAGTGAAGAGGCAGGAGGAGAGGAGAGAGGGAAGGGAAGAGGCAGGAGAAGAGGAGGAGCGGAGAGAGGGAGGTGAAGAGGCAGGAGGAGAGGAGAGAGGGAAGGGAAGAGGCAGGAGGTGAGGAGAGAGGGAAGAGGCAGGAGGAGAGGAGAGAGGGAAGGGAAGAGGCAGGAGGAGAGGAGAGAGGGAAGAGGCAGGAGGAGAGGAGAGAGGGAAGGGAAGAGGCAGGAGAAGAGGAGAGAGGGAAGGGAAGAGGCAGGAGGAGAGGAGGGAGGGAAGAGGCAGGAGAAGAGGAGAGAGGGAAGGGAAGAGGCAGGAGAAGAGGAGAGAGGGAAGGGAAGAGGCAGGAGGAGAGGAGAGAGTGAAGGGAAGAGGCAGGAGAAGAGGAGGAGATGAGAGAGGGAAGGGAAGAGGCAGGAGGAGAGTAGAGAGGAAAGAGAAGAGGCAGGAGAAGAGGAGGAAAGGAGAGAGGGAAGGGAAGAGGCAGGAGAAGAGGAGGAGAGGAGAGAGGGAAGGGAAGAGGCAGGAGGAGAGTAGAGAGGAAAGAGAAGGGGCAGGAGAAGAGGAGGAGAGGAGAGAGGGAAGGGAAGAGGCAGGTGGAGAGGAGAGAGGGAAGAGAAGAGGCAGGAGAAGAGGAGGAGAGGAGAGAGGGAAGGAAAGAGGCTGGAGGAGAGGATAGAGGGAAGAGGCAGGAGAAGAGGAGAGAGAGAAGGGAAGAGGACGGAGAAGAGGAGGAGAGGAGAGAGGGAAGGGAAGAGGCAGGAGAGGAGGAGGAGAGGAGAGAGGGAAGGGAAGAGGCAGGAGAAGAGGAGGAGAGGAGAGAGGAAAGTGAAGAGGCAGGAGGAGAGGAGAGAGGGAAGGGAAGAGGCAGGAGAAGAGGAGGAGCGGAGAGAGGGAGGTGAAGAGGCAGGAGGAGAGGAGAGAGGGAAGGGAAGAGGCAGTAGGTGAGGAGAGAGGGAAGGGAAGAGGCAGGAGAAGAGGAGGAGAGGAGAGAGGGAAGGGAAGAGGCAGGAGGAGAGGAGAGAGGGAAGAGGCAGGAGAAGAGGAGAGAGAGAAGGGAAGAGGACGGAGAAGAGGAGGAGAGGAGAGAGGGAAGGGAAGAGGCAGGAGAGGAGGAGGAGAGGAGAGAGGGAAGGGAAGAGGCAGGAGAAGAGGAGGAGAGAGGGAAGTGAAGAGGCAGGAGGAGAGGAGAGAGGGAAGGGAAGAGGCAGGAGAAGAGGAGGAGCGGAGAGAGGGAGGGGAAGAGGCAGGAGGAGAGGAGAGAGGGAAGGGAAGAGGCAGGAGAAGAGGAGGAGAGGAGAGAGGGAAGGGAAGAGGCAGGAGGAGAGGAGAGAGGGAAGAGGCAGGAGAAGAGGAGAGAGAGAAGGGAAGAGGACGGAGAAGAGGAGGAGAGGAGAGAGGGAAGGGAAGAGGCAGGAGAGGAGGAGGAGAGGAGAGAGGGAAGGGAAGAGGCAGGAGGAGAGGAGAGAGGGAAGAGAAGAGGCAGGAGAAGAGGAGGAGAGGAGAGAGGGAAGGGAAGAGGCAGGAGGTGAGGAGAGAGGGAAGGGAAGAGGCAGGAGAAGAGGAGGAGAGGAGAGAGGGAAGGGAAGAGGCAGGAGGAGAGAGGAGAGGAAGAGGCAGGAGAAGAGGAGAGAGAGAAGGGAAGAGGACGGAGAAGAGGAGGAGAGGAGAGAGGGAAGGGAAGAGGCAGGAGAGGAGGAGGAGAGGGAGAGGGAAGGGAAGAGGCAGGAGGAGAGGAGAGAGGGAAGAGAAGAGGCAGGAGAAGAGGAGGGAGAGGAGAGAGGGAAGGGAAGAGGCAGGAGGTGAGGAGAGAGGGAAGGGAAGAGGCAGGAGAAGAGGAGGAGAGGAGAGAGGGAAGGGAAGAGGCAGGAGGAGGAGGAGGAGAGGGAAGAGGCAGGAGAAGAGGAGAGAGAGAAGGGAAGAGGACGGAGAAGAGGAGGAGAGGAGGAGGGAAGGGAAGAGGCAGGAGAGGAGGAGGAGAGGAGAGAGGGAAGGGAAGAGGCAGGAGAAGAGGAGGAGAGAGGGAAGTGAAGAGGCAGGAGGAGAGGAGAGAGGGAAGGGAAGAGGCAGGAGAAGAGGAGGAGCGGAGAGAGGGAGGGGAAGAGGCAGGAGGAGAGGAGAGAGGGAAGGGAAGAGGCAGGAGAAGAGGAGGAGAGGAGAGAGGGAAGGGAAGAGGCAGGAGGAGAGGAGAGACGAAAGAGAAGAGGCAGGAGAAGAGGAGGAGAGGAGAGAGGGAAGGGAAGAGGCAGGAGGAGAGGAGAGAGGGAAGAGAAGAGGCAGGAGAAGAGGAGGAGAGGAGAGAGGGAAGGGAAGAGGCAGGAGAAGAGGAGGAGAGGAGAGAGGAAAGAGAAGAGGCAGGAGAAGAGGAGGAGAGGAGAGAGGGAAGGGAAGAGGCAGGAGGAGAGGAGAGAGGGAAGGTAAGAGGCAGGAGGAGAGGAGAGAAGGCTTGGCTGGTGAAAAGGCAAGCGTGGTAACGTTAATGAAGATTGATGGTTGGAGGCTGTGCATCTCAAACATTTAATACACACACACACACACACACACACACACACACACACCACTGTATGAATATTAATGTTCCCCACACACAGGCTGTAATACTGACAGCAGAAGGAAAAGAGGGTTTGGTACCGTAGCAGATATCGTATCTCCTGTACACGTATATGTACGTACGTACGTACACACACACACACACACACACACACACACACACACACACACACACACACACACACACACACACACACACACACACACACACACAGAGACCTCTTCCAATGTGTGTGTTTAATGGTCCATATGAGCACGTGGTGACAAAGTGGTTCTAATCTGTACTGTGGAATGTATCAGTCAGATGTACTGTTGTGTGTGTATATGTGTGTGGTGTGTGTGGTGTGTGTGCGTGCGTGGTGTGTGGTGTGTGTGTGTGTGTGCGGTGTGTGTGTGTGTGGTGTGTGTGTGCGTGCGTGGTGTGTGGTGTGTGTGTTGTGTGTGTGGTGTGTGGTGTGTGTGGTGTGTGGTGTGTGGTGTGTGTGGTGTGTGTGTGTGTGGTGTGTGGTGGGTGTGCATGTGTGGTGTGTGGTGTGTGTGCGTGTGTGGTGTGTGGTGTGTGTGCGTGCGTGGTGTGTGGTGTGTGTGTGTGTGGTGTGTGGTGTGTGGTGTGTGGTGTGTGTGGTGTGTGGTGTGTGGTGTGTGGTGTGTGGTGTGTGTGCATGTGTGGTGTGTGGTGTGTGGTGTGTGTGCGTGCGTGGTGTGTGGTGTGTGTGCGTGCGTGGTGTGTGGTGTGTGTGCGTGCGTGGTGTGTGGTGTGTGTGCGTGCGTGGTGTGTGGTGTGTGTGTGTGTTGTGTTGTGTTGTGTGTGTGCGTGTGCAGTCTGTGTGTGTGTTGTGTATGTTGTGTTTTTATATGTGTGTGTGTTTGTGTTTGTGTTTGTGTGAGAGATAAAGAGCTGTATCCAGGCTGTGTCACAACCGGACGTGATTGGGAGTCCCATAGGGCGGCCCACTAATGGCCCAGCGTCGTCCGGGTTTGGCCGGTGAAGGCCGTCATTGCAAATAAGAATTTTTTTCGACTCACCTAGTTAAATAAAGTTTCAATAAAAAGAGTGTATTATGCACGATTAGTGTTATGCATGATTAGTATACAACACATCTATAAATCACGTTTATCTCAGAGTCTTTTGACGTGGTTACTGCCTCTACCAGGACCAGGCTGACAATAAATACTCTGTCATAACACAACAGTTTGTTTAGGAAGTGAATTGCTTTCAAAACATTATTATTCAGTCAACTCACACACGCTGTCATCAATACAAGTCAATCAACGTGTCTCCTAACGTTTCACTGTGTCCTCAGTCATATGAGTTGCATCAGTGGCTGGACGTCTGTTCCACTCCAGTGTTGATGAGGTCTCTCTCTGTGCATACAGGTCATGACTAAACGCCAGTGGCCACCCGTCATTCATGGCAGGTGGAGCCCCACATTTTTGTCTGTTTTTCTGGGGGATGCATTTAATAAAGGTATCACATATCAGTTGGCAAAACAATGTGAAAATATATATAAATGTATCATTGATTAATTAAAGCTGTTATTAAAGCTGCGCACAAACATGGTCTCTGTTTTGTTTTCTCGAGTAAGGCAGCTCCAGAATGCAGGTGTTCCAGCTCAGTGCTTTCAGAAGTGCCAAACAAATAGTTATACTGACTTTGTCCGTCCGAGCTCGCTCATTAATGTCTTCATCGAAATTACAGATAGTCTCGTATTCGCTTGTCGTCCCCTTATGCAATTGTTTGTACGTCTCAATAGTCATTAGAAACCACATTTGTTTAAGCAGGTCAGCCATATCAGCTAAATGTGGCTGAATGAACAGTTTCGCTGCCAGACAAGGCTCCGCTGATAGCCAGGTGGAGCAGTGGTAAGGTTTTGTGACTGCTGTTAAGACTGCTTTATGTAGGCTATTTGGGGGCATCGTTTGTCCCAGTGCAATTACTTATTGTTTAGAACTATGTTGTGCAGTGGCTTTGTTGACATACATCCCACTATTGTTTTTTTCCCCCGCCAATATTTACATGCTAAAATCGCCACTGCTAACTGCTAATTAATTAACTGAGAGACCTCACTGGAAAAGACTGCATTTCACAAAAATCATTAAAAGAAATGTTTCCCTCTCGCTGGGAGCTACAGTATATGTGTGAATTATATTTTTCATTTTTATTTCACCTTTATTTAACCAGGAAGGCCAGTTGAGAACAAGTTCTCATTTACAACTGCGACCTGGCCAAGATAAAGCAAAGCAGTTTGACACTTACAACAACACAGAGTTACACATGGAATAAACAAACGTACAGTCTATAATACATAATACAGTAGAAAAAGTATATATACAGTGTGTGCAAATGAAGTAAGATAAGGGAGGTAAGGAAATAAATAGGCCTTAGTGGTGAAATAATTACAATTTAGCAATTAAACACTGGAGTGATGGATGCAGAAGATGAAGTGCAAGGAGAGATACTGGGGTGCAAGGGGGGGGGATGGTATGGGGATGCGTTATTTGGATGAGTTATTTACAGATGGGCTAAGTACAGGTGCAATTATTTGTAAGCAGCTCTGACAGCTGATGCTTAAAGTTAGTAAGGGAGATATGTCTCCAGCTTTAGTGATTTTTGCAATTCATTTCAGTCATTGGCAACAGAGAACTGGAAGGAAAGGCGGCCAAAGGGGGAGTTGGCTTTGGGATGACCGGTGAAATATACCTGCTGAAGTGCGTGCTACAGGTGGGTGCTGCTATGATGACCAGTGAGGGGAGGTAAGGCGGGGCTTTACCAAGCAAAGAATTCTAGATTACCTGGAGCCAGTGGGTTTGGCGATGAATGTGAAGCGAGGGCCAGCCAACGAGAGCATACAGGTCACAGTGGTGGGTAGTATATGGGGCTTTGGTGACAAAACGGATGGCACTGTGATAGACTACATCCAATTTGCTGAGTAGAGTGTTGGAGGCTATTTTGTAAATGACATCGCCAAAGTCAAGGATAGATAGGATAGTCAGTTTTAAAAGGGTATGTTTGGCAGCTTGAGTGAACAATGCTTTGTTGCGGAATAAGACGCCAATTCTAGATTTAATTTTGGATTGGCGATACTAAATGTGAGTCTGAAAGGAGAGTTTACAGTCTAACCAGACACCTAGGTATTTGTAGTTGTCCACATATTCTAAGTCAGAACCGTCCAGAGTAGTGATGCTAGACATGCAAGTGGGTGCGATCGGTTGAAGATCATGCCTTTCGTTTTACTTGCATTTAAGAGCAGTTGGAGGCCACAGAAGGAGTGTTGTATGGCATGGAAGCTCGTTTGGAGGTTTGTTAATACAGTGTCCAAAGAAGGGCCAGAAGTAGATAGAATGGTGTCATCTGCGTAGAGGTGGATCAGAGAATCATCAGCAGTAAGAGCGACATCATTTATGTATACAGAGAAAAGAGTCGGCCCGAGAATTGAACCCTGTGGCACCTCCATACATACTGCCAGAGGTCCGGACAACATGCCCTCCGATTTGACACACCGAACTCTATCTGTGAAGTTGTTGGTTAACCAGGCTAGGCAGTCATTTGAGAAACCAAGGCTGTTGAGTCTGCCAATAAGAATATGGTGATTGACAGAGTCAAAAGCTTTGGCCAGGTTGATGAAGACGGCTGCAGAGTATTGTCTTTTATCAATGGCGGTTTTGATATCGTTTAGGACCTTGAGCGTGGCTGAGGTGCACCCATGACACGCAGATTGCATAGCAGAGAAGGTACGGTGGTATTCACAATGGGTGGTGATCTGTTTGTTAACTTGGCTTTCGAAGACTTTAGAAAGGCAGGGTAGGATAGATGTAGGTCTAGAGTGTCTCCCCCTTTGAAAAGGGGTATGACCGTGGTAGCTTTCCAATCTTTAGGGAACTCAGACGATACGAAAGAGAGATTGACCAGGCTAGTAATAGGGGTTGCAACAATTGCGGCGGAAAAGAAAGAGAGGTTCCAGAATGTCTAGCCTGGCTGATTTGTAGGGGTCCAGATTTTGCTGCTCTTTCAGAACATCAGCTATCTGAGTTTGGGTGAAGGGGAAATGTGGGAGGCTTGGGAAGTTGCTGTGGGGGGTGCAGAATTGTTGACCGGGGTAGGGGTAGCCAGGTGGAAGGCATGGCCAGAAATAGAAAAATCCTTATTGAAATTCTTGATTATTGTGTTGTTGTTATATTGTCTGTTGTTGTGTGTGTGTGTGTGTCCGTCTGAACTCTTCGTGAGCCCAGTCTGTGTGGTATTAATTTGATCCCAACACTCTACATTCTATTCACAGACACACACACACACACACACACACACACACACACACACACACACACACACACACACACACACACACACACACATAAACACACACTGTTGAGTCACTTGGCAATGACCATCTCATCCGCCACCACTATGGGCAGCATTACGGACCCCCACAGGGCAACTAGAGCATGCTGGGAAGAGAAGAAAGTTAGCGCAGAAAATGTCTTCCCACTCTCCTCTCGCTAAAAGTGCCCGGCTGGCTAATGTGAGAGAGCTGGGAGAGTATCTGGGGGAGGATATTTATTGAGGCTGGAGGCTAAACTACATTTCAGTATTTGCACCATAACTAGAGTGTATTTTTGTTTGCTGGATTTCCCAAGCTTGTTTTGTGAAAGACTCCTTTAATAAAACCTTGTGCTTTATGGTTTTAGTTTAGTTTTATGAACAAAATGTGTACGGCAGGTTAACAGTTTTTACAGTTCCAATAAAAACTAAAGGTAAAAGAGGGACCACTAAGAGTATAGCAGCTGTTAGCCCATTATACCACCAGACCATTAGACCACCAGACCATTAGACCACCAGACCATTAGACCACCAGACCATCAGACCACCAGACCATTATACCACCAGACCATTAGACCACCAGACCATTAGACCACCAGACCATTAGACCATTAGACCACCAGACCATTAGACCACCAGACCATTAGACCACCAGACCATTAGACCACCAGACCATTAGACCACCAGATTAAACCACCAGACCATTAGACCACCAGACCATTAGACCACCAGATTAGACCACCAGACCATTAGACCACCAGACCATTAGACCACCAGACCATTAGACCACCAGACCATTAGACCAGCAGACCATTAGACCACCAGACCACTGGTACTTTGGACCACGCAGTCCATTTCCCAGAACACAGAGCAGGTAAGGAGGCGACAGCAACACACATCTGGTGTGTTTATTGATTCTGAGTGACTCTGACACTGCACTTTATGGGCCCAATAAAGACAAGTTATTAAATCATCCCATCATCTGGTCAAAATAGCAGGCAGCAAGCCATACAGGCAGCAAGCCATATAGGCCTACAGTTAGTCACCCACATGCACAGAGACACCCAGATCCACAGTCACACACACACACAGAGCCACATTGAGGAGGGAAAAAATGACAGATAACTAAATGGATAGACAAATGCACTCTCAAGAACAGTACCAGACAAAAGTTTGGACACACATTCTCATTCAAGGGTTTTTCATTATTTTACTATTTTCTACATTGTAAAATAATAGGGAAGACATCAAATCTATGAAATAACACACATGGAATCATGTAGTATCCACCCTTTACCCTGATGACAGCTTTGCACACGCTTGGCATTCTCTCAACTAGCTTCACCTGGAATGCTTTTCCAACAGTCTTGAAGGAGTTCCCACATATGCTGAGCACTTGTTGCTGATGAATGCTGTGGTAGCCATGCTGGTTAAGTGTACCTTGAAATCTAATTTAATCACTGACAGTGTCACCAGCAAAACACCCCTACACCATCACACCTCCGAATCCATGCTTCATTGTGGGAACCACAAACACAGAGATAATCCGTTCAACTACTCTGCATCTCACAAAGACACAACATTTGGAACCAATAATCGAAAATTTGGACTCATCAGACCAAAAGACATATGTCCAACAGTCTAATGTCCATTGATGGTGTTTTTTGACCCAAGCAAGTCTCTTCTTGTTATTGGTGTTATTGGTTTATTTACATCAATTTGACCATTAATTCCTGATTCACGTAGTCTCCTCTGAACAGTTCATGTTGAGATGTGTCGGTTACCTGAACTCTGTCAAAGATTTATTTGGGCTGCAATTTCTGAGGCTGGTAACTCTAATGAACTTATCCTCTGTGGCAGATGTAACTCTGGGTATTCCTTTCCTGTGGTGGTCCTCATGAGAGCCAGTTTCATCATAGCGCTAATTGATTTTTGTGACTGCAACTTGAAGAAACTTTAAAAGTTCTTGAAATGTTCTGTACTGTCTAACCTTCATGTCTCCATGTCTTTTACCAAGTAGAGATATAATTCTGTACAACACTATCTTGTCACAACACAGCTGATTGGAAGGAAAGAAGGAAAGAAATTCCACAAATTAACTTATTTGTGGAATTAACTTATTAACTTATCTGCCCTTTTTTTCCATTTTCGCCTAAAATGACATACCCAAATTTAATTGACTATAGCTCAGTACCTGAAGCAAGGATTTGCATATTCTTGGTACCATTTGAAAAGAAACACTTTCAAGTATGTGGAAATCTTAAATAAATGTAGAATAATATAACACATTAGATCTGGTAGAAGATAGAACAACAACAAAAAACATGGTTTTGTACAACCATCCAACCATACAACCAAGAGAAAGGCCAAAATGTGTTACGCCATTCCAGGAGCTATTTAGATTTTGGCCACTAGATGGCTTCAGTGTATGTGCAAAGTGTTAGACTGATCCGATGAACCATCAGATTTCTATTCAGTGTTTTTAATCAAGACTGCCCAAATGTGCCTAATTGTTTATATAATACATTTTCAAGTTTGTAATTGTCCAATCTCCTGAAACAATTAGCACGGTACAACACTAAGGTAACCTGCCTAAATGACTACCGACCCCGAGCTCTCACGTCTGTAGCCATGAAGTGCTTTGAAAGGCTGATCATTGCTCACATCTACACCATTATTCCAGAAACGCTAGACCCACTCCAATTTGCATACTGCCCCAACAGATCCACAGTTGAGGCAATTTCTATTGCACTCCACACTGCCCTTTCCCACCTGGACAAAAGGAACACCTATGTGAGAATGCTATTCATTGACTACAGCTCAGCGTTCAACCCCATAGTGCCCTCAAAGCTCATCCACAAACTGGATCCAGGACTTCCTGACAGGCCGCCCCCAGGTGGTAAGGGTAGGTAACAACACATACGCCACGCTGATCCTCAACACAGGGGCCCCTCAGGGGAGCATGCTCAGTCCCCTCCTGTACTCCCTGTTCACTCATGACTGCACCGCCAGGTACGACTCCAACACCATCACTAAGTTTGTCTATGACACAACAGTGGTAGGCCAGATCACCGACAACAATGAGAGAGACCTGGCCGTGTGTTACCATGACAACAACCTCTCCCTCAAAGTGATCAAGACAAAGGAGATGATGGTGGACATCAGGAAAAAGAGGACCGAGCACAGACCCATTCTCATCGATGGGGCAGCAGTAGAGCAGATTGAGAGCTTCAAGTTCCGTGGTGTCCACATCCCCAACAAACTAACATGGTCCAAGCACACCAAGACAGTTGTGAAGAGGACACGACAAAACCTATTCAACCTCAGGAGACTGAACAGATTTGGCATGGGTCCTCAGATCCTCAAAAGGTTCTACAGCTGCACCATCGAGAGTATCTTGACTGGTTGCGTCACTGCCTGGTATGGCAACTGCTCGACCTCCGACTGCAAGGCACTACAGAGGGTAGTGCGAACGGCCAAGTACATCATTGGGGCCAAGTTTCCTGCCTTCCAGGACCTCTATACCAGGCACTGTCAGAGGAAGGCCCTAACAATTGTCAAGGATTCCAGCCACCCTAGTCAGAGACTGTTCTCTCTGCTACCGTACGGCAAGCGGTACCGGAGCGCCAAGTCTAGGTCCATGAGGCTTCTAAACAGCTTCAACCCCAATTAATCAGACTCCTGAATATCTAATCAAATGGCTACCCAGACTATCTTTTACAGTGCTGCTACTCTCTGTTGTTATCATCTATGCCAAATGCAAGATGGCGTAGCAGGCGTCTTTTGTCTTCATCTTGTCGTGTCCCATGTATATATCTTTAAATATATATATATATATATATATATAATATAATATATATTTTATATTTTTTTTTCCGTCGCATATATTTTATTATGTATATATATTTTTTAGTTACTAGTGTCAGGCATATTTGTATAGGTGGCAGGGAAGTCAGGCGCAGGAGAGTCAAACGGAGTGTAAAATGGAGTCTTTTAATAATGTCCTAGTAACATGCTCCATAACACTAAACAGAAAAAGGAACATAAACAAATATGGGTACGAAGACCCGTCACGCACCTATACAACAAAAACACTACACTGACAATAAAAAATCTCTGACAAAGACATGAGGGGAAACAGAGGGTAAATACACAACAGGTAATGAATGGGATTGAAAACAGGTGTGTGGGAAGACAAGACAAAAGCAATGGAAAATGAAAAATGGATCAATGATGGCTAGAAGACCGGTGAGGTCGAACGCCGAGCACCGCCCGAACAAGGAGAGGCAACGACTTCGGCAGAAGTCGTGACAACTAGTTAGTAGTCAGCTATCGGTCATCAGCTAACCTTTAGCCAGGACAACTCCTGCCAGTCTGCACAGTGTGTTTCAACCCAGAACTTTTCGGACTCCTTTTTCTCCATATCACCGGATTCCTACTGCAAGCTCTGACCTGGATCATCGCAGCTATCTAGCTGCTATCCGATTGGCTTCTCCTGGCTAATGTCTCTGTCCCGATGTAAGCACCAATTAGCCTGGAGCTAGCCTATGCTAGGCCCATCTCCTGGCTAGCTGAAGAGGTTCATCAGTTACACCTTGGGCTACAATACCTATTTTGCCATTTGACTTGGACCCCTTTTATTGCCGATAAGGAGCCCCGCCGATTCATCACGACTGAACTACCGGCCAAGTTTTTTTTTCAACAGGCTCCTTTGTCGCGACATCCCCTGAATGCCATCTACTAACCTGCTAGCCGCGGCCTGCTAGCTGTCCAGAGCATACCGGACTGTTAGCTGAAGTGGTCAATCAGTCAATTTTCTTTGGCTACTACAACTATTTTGCCAATTGACCTGGACCCTTTTACTACACGAACCCCTGCTGATCCATCACAACTGGTTTGTCAACGTACGCGCACGAGGTGGCTACATCAACAGACTTCTTCCGTCGTGGCGTTGCCTCTAAGGACCTTCTGCTAGCCTGCTAGCCCCGTCCCGCTAGCCGTCTGAATCGCCGTGTCTCCAGCCTGTCTAGCTACTCATAGGACCCTATGATCACGTGGCAATGCATGCCTCTCCCTAATGTCAACATACCTTGTCCATTGCTAATTTGGTTAGTGATTATTGTCTTATTTCACTAATATGCCTCAGCTAACCCTCTTGTCCCACCTCCCACACATGCGGTGACCTCACCTGGTTTAATTGATGTCTCTAGAGACAATACCTCTCTCATCGTCACTCAATGCCTAGGTTTACCTCAACTGTATTCACAACCTGCTCCTTTTACTCTCTGTTCCGAACATACTATATGACCAGTTCTTATAGCCCTTAGCCGTACCCTTATCCTACCCCTCCTATGCTCCTCTGGTGATGTTGAGGTTCATCCAGGCCCTGGAGTGCCTTGCTCCACTCCCATTCCCTAGGCCCTCTCATTTGTTGACTTCTGTAACCATAAAATCCTTGGTTTCATGCATGTTAACATTAGAAGCCTCCTCCCTAAGTTTGATTTAATCACTGCTTTAGCACACTCTGCCAACCCGGATGTCCTAGCTGTGTCTGAATCCTGGCTTAGGAAGGCCACCAAAAACCCAGAATTTTCCGTCCCTAACTATAACATTTTCCGACAAGATAGGGGGCGGAGTTGATTATTCTTTGATTATTCTTAGGCCATAGTGGTGAAATAATTACAATTTAACAATTAAACACTGGTGTAAAAGATGTGCAGAAGATGAATGTGCAAGTAGAGATACTGGGGTGCAAAGCAGTAAAAAAAAAATAACAGTATGGGGATGAGGTAGTTGGATGGGCTATTAACAGAAAGGCTATGTACAGGTGCAGTGACCTGTGAGCTGCTCTGACAGCTGGTGCTTAACGTTAGTGAGGGAGTCATGGGTCTCCATCTTCAGTGATTTTTGCAATTCGTTCCAGTCATTGGCAGCAGAGAACTGGAAGGAAAGGCGGTGAAAGGTAGGAATTGGCTTTGGGGATGACCAGTGAAGTATACCTGCTGGAGAGCGTGCTACAGGTGAGGTCTGCTATGGTGGTTGGAGGTTTGTTAACACAGTGGGCCAGAAGTATACAGAATGGTGTCGTCTGCGTGGAGGTTGATCAGAGAATCACCAGAGTTCCATAACTCCTTCTGCATCTCTCTCTATCCTCCTCTCTGTTTTTAGAGTTCCATAACACCTTCTGCATCTCTCTCTATCCTCCTCTCTGTTTTTAGAGTTCCATAACTCCTTCTGCATCTCTCTCTATCCTCTCTGTTTCTAGAGTTCCATAACTCCTTCTGCGTCTCTCTCTCTATACTCCTCTCTGTTTTTAGAGTTCCATAACTCCTTCTGCATCTCTCTCTATCCTCCTCTCTGTTTTTAGAGTTCCAGAACACCTTCTGCATCTCTCTCTCTATCCTCCTCTCTGTTTTTAGAGTTCCATAACTCCTTCTGCATCTCTCTCTCTATCCTCCTCTCTGTTTTTAGAGTTCCATAACTCCTTCTGCATCTCTCTCTATTATCCTCTCTGTTTTTAGTTCCATAACTCCTTCTGCGTCTCTCTCTCTATCCTCCTCTCTGTTTTTAGAGTTCCAAAACTCCTTCTGCATCTCTCTCTATCCTCCTCTCTGTTTTTAGAGTTCCATAACTCCTTCTGCGTCTCTCTCTCTATCCTCCTCTCTGTTTTTAGAGTTCCATAACTCCTTCTGCATCTCTCTCTCTATTCTCCTCTCTGTTTTTAGAGTTCCATAACTCCTTCTGCATCTCTCTCTCTATCCTCCTCTCTGTTTTTAGATTTCCATAACTCCTTCTGCATAACTCCTTCTGCATCTCTTTCTCTATCCTCCTCTCTGTTTTTAGAGGTCCATAACTCCTTCTGCATCTCTCTATCCTCCTCTCTGTTTTTAGAGTTCCATAACTCCTTCTGCATCTCTCTCTCTATCCTCCTCTCTGTTTTTAGAGTTCCAGAACTCCTTCTGCATCTCTCTCTCTATCCTCCTCTCTGTTTTTAGAGTTCCATAACTCTTTCTGCATCTCTCTCTCTATCTTCCTCTCTGTTTTTAGATTTCCATAACTCCTTCTGCGTCTCTTTCTCTATCCTCCTCTCTGTTTTTAGAGGTCCATAACTCCTTCTGCATCTCTCTATCCTCCTCTCTGTTTTTAGAGTTCCAGAACTCCTTCTGCATCTCTCTCTCTATCCTCTCTGTTTTTAGTTCCATAACTCCTTCTGCGTCTCTCTCTCTATCCTCCTCTCTGTTTTTAGAGTTCCATAACTCCTTCTGCATCTCTCTCTCTATTCTCCTCTCTGTTTTTAGAGTTCCATAACTCCTTCTATTCTCCTCTCTGTTTTTAGAGTTCCATAACTCCTTCTGCATCTCTCTCTCTATCCTCCTCTCTGTTTTTAGATTTCCATAACTCCTTCTGCATCTCTTTCTCTATCCTCCTCTCTGTTTTTAGAGGTCCATAACTCCTTCTGCATCTCTCTATCCTCCTCTCTGTTTTTAGAGTTCCATAACTCCTTCTGCATCTCTCTCTCTATCCTCCTCTCTGTTTTTAGAGTTCCAGAACTCCTTCTGCATCTCTCTCTCTATCCTCCTCTCTGTTTTTAGAGTTCCATAACTCTTTCTGCATCTCTCTCTCTATCTTCCTCTCTGTTTTTAGATTTCCATAACTCCTTCTGCGTCTCTTTCTCTATCCTCCTCTCTGTTTTTAGAGGTCCATAACTCCTTCTGCATCTCTCTATCCTCCTCTCTGTTTTTAGAGTTCCAGAACTCCTTCTGCATCTCTCTCTCTATCCTCCTCTCTGTTTTTAGAGTTCCAGAACTCCTTCTGCATCTCTTTCTCTATCCTCCTCTCTGTTTTTAGAGGTCCATAACTCCTTCTGCATCTCTTTCTCTATCCTCCTCTCTGTTTTTAGAGGTCCATAACTCCTCTCTGTTTTTAGAGTTCCAGAACTCCTTCTGCATCTCTCTCTCTATCCTCCTCTCTGTTTTTAGAGTTCCAGAACTCCTTCTGCATCTCTCTCTCTATCCTCCTCTCTGTTTTTAGAGTTCCAGAACTCTTTCTGCATCTCTCTCTCTATCCTCATCTCTGTTTTTAGAGTTCCATAACTCCTTCTGCATCTCTCTCTATCCTCCTCTCTGTTTTTAGAGTTCCAGAACTCTTTCTGCATCTCTCTCTCTATCCCCCTCTTTTCCCATCCAGTCATCCCTCCCATTTTCTGCGATGTTTTTTTTCTTCCCCTGGCCCCCAATATCTGGACTGTGTGTGTGTGTGTGTGTGGGTGTATGAGTGAATGTTTGTGTTCTCCATCCTCTCTTTTGGTTCAGTGAGATCACAGTTAGTGTTGGAAATGTCCATGTGTGTTCTGCTATCATCATGTGTGTTCTGTTATCATCATGTGTGTTCTGTTATCATCATGTGGGTTCTGTTATCATCATGTGTGTTCTGTTATCATCATGTGTGTTCTGCTATCATCATGTGTGTTCTGCTATCATCATGTGTGTTCTGTTATCATCATGTGTGTTCTGTTATCATCATGTGTGTTCTGTTATCATCATGTGTGTTCTGCTATCGTCATGTGTGTTCTGTTATCGTCATGTGTGTTCTGTTATCGTCATGTGTGTTCTGTTATCGTCATGTGTGTTCTGTTATCGTCATGTGTGTTCTGCTATCGTCATGTGTGTTCTGCTATCGTCATGTGTGTTCTGCTATCGTCATGTGTGTTCTGCTATCGTCATGTGTGTTCTGCTATCGTCATGTGTGTTCTGCTATCGTCATGTGTGTTCTGCTATCGTCATGTGTGTTCTGCTATCGGCATGTGTGTTCTGCTATCGGCATGTGTGTTCTGCTATCGTCATGTGTGTTCTGCTATCGTCATGTGTGTTCTGTTATCGTCATGTGTGTTCTGCTATCGTCATGTGTGTTCTGCTATCGTCATGTGTGTTCTGCTATCGTCATGTGTGTTCTGCTATCGTCATGTGTGTTCTGCTATCGTCATGTGTGTTCTGCTATCGTCATGTGTGTTCTGCTATCGTCATGTGTGTTCTGTTATCGTCATGTGTGTTCTGTTATCGTCATGTGTGTTCTGTTATCGTCATGTGTGTTCTGTTATCGTCATGTGTGTTCTGTTATCGTCATGTGTGGTCTGTTATCATCATGTGTCTTATCTGTTGAGCTGTGACTTAATGAATGCTGAAAAACATATCTGATTCTCAAAATCAGTCTCCCTTATTATGCCTCATTAGGTGGTTATCTCTGCATTGGCTTGTCTGTGTGTGTGTGTGAGTGAAAGAGAGAGAGATATAAAGCGAACAAGATACTTTAACGTGTGTGTGTGTGTGTGTGTGTGTGTGTGTGTGTGTGTGTGTGTGTGTGTGTGTGTGTGTGTGTGTGTGTGTGTGTGTGTGTGTGTGTGTGTGTGTGTGTGTGTGTGTGTGTACAGTATGTGCATATGAGCATGTCCGTGCGTGTGTGCATGTGTGGTGGTTCATTGGATAGTTATCTGTGTCTAGCAGTGTTTAATGAGATCCCTAAGGCCATTATATATCATGTGTCACATTGAGCACCCACATCAAGAGACAACTCTATTCAATGACTAGTAGTCATGACAACATCTGGACATTTTATGTAATGAAAACTATTGCAAAGAAGACTTGTAGTTTATTGCAAAAGTATGTTATTCAATCATGTCATGTATCAAATTATAGTCCAAAAAGTTATTATTTTCAATAAATACATGTTTTGCATTCAATGTCCATTTTGAGAATGTGTGCAAAATTTAAGGGATTGAAACAGTGGCTGGAGCCAGATGTGATGGTAGCTAGTCTTACTCCCCCTCTAATAGAGAGACTCCTACAGACACTGGATTTGACATTTGACAAAAGACCCATTTTGAATTATGGGTGACATATCGCTTTGCCCCAATAAACAAACAGCTTTACAAAAAATCCTACATAGCTCTGAACAGTCGTCATTCTGTAGAAAAAAATATGTTTAGCATTGGGGGAAAAAAATGCCCATGAGGAGATCTGCATGCATTTAACTCTCCTTGAAATCCAAAGGAGCTTTGTCTATGCATCCGAATGAAGGAAGGTTTAAGGAGAGACAGAGAGAGAGAGAGAGAGAGTATGTGTGTGTACAGACAGATCATTCGTTATTTACTTAATTTAAAAGGACTGGGTAAAATGATTACATCACCTCATGTTTACGTACCTTTCTCTCAATAACTCTCCCATCTCACCATCCCTCTCTCCTCCTGCACAGGTACTGTGGTAAGGTTTGTTACCTGTAGTCCAACTGTAGTCCCAACACCTTACCACTGCTCCACCTGGCTATCAGCGGGGCCTTGTCTGGCAGCGAAACAGTTCATTCAGCCACATTTACTGCCTTTAAAAAAACATAGCTGATATGGCTGACTTGCTTAAACTAATTAGGTTTCTACTGACAATTGAGACGTACAAACTACGGCAAAACGAGCTGACAAGCGGATAAGAGTCAATCCGTAATTTCGATTAAGACATTAATGAGCGAGATAGGATGGACGTAGTCAATATAACTACTTGTTCAGCACTTTTGAAATGTACAACGGCAGAATTCAGAACAAGGCTGGGTTTCTGTACAGCACTTTGTGACATCAGCTGACGTAAGAAGGGCTTTCTAAATACATTTGATTGATTGATTGATTGATTTGGCAATGACTTAGTGTTCCCATGAGTGACAGAACACTGAGCCAATCATTGCGCAACTAGAGAACATGACCATCCCCTACGCTCTGTATTTTCCTCTGGCTGCCCCACCACCACAGAAAGCACTGAGCTTGGCTGAAACACCTGCACTTTGTAGCTAACTTACTGAAGATAGCAAAAAAGAGACCATGTTTGTATGCAGCTTCATTAACTCAATGATATATATATATATTTTTTTACATTGTTTCAAAACTAATAGGTGACACGTATTAAAGCCAAAATAGCATGCAAAACAGGCCACCCCCCCGAAAAAAAAGGAAAACATATTTTGCAAAAAATTTGTGGCTCAAAAAATGGTGGGGCTCTGAACTGAATTCGGAAAACACTGTGTTCCTGTAAGACATGTTACCTGTAGGTCTGTTCTGGTAACACTGTGTTCCTGTAAGACATGTTACCTGTAGGTCTGTTCTGGTAACACTGTGTTCCTGTCAGACATGTTACCTGTAGATCTGTTCTGGTAACACTGTGTTCCTGTCAGACATGTTACCTGTAGGTCTGTTCTGGTAACACTGTGTTCCTGTCAGACATGTTACCTGTAGATCTGTTCTGGTAACACTGTGTTCCTGTAAGACATGTTACCTGTAGGTCTGTTCTGGTAACACTGTGTTCCTGTAAGACATGTTACCTGTAGGTCTGTTCTGGTAACACTGTGTTCCTGTAAGACATGTTGCCTGTAGGTCTGTTCTGGTAACACTGTGTTCCTGTAAGACATGTTACCTGTAGGTCTGTTCTGGTAACACTGTGTTCCTGTCAGACATGTTACCTGTAGGTCTGTTCTGGTAACACTGTGTTCCTGTAAGACATGTTACCTGTAGGTCTGTTCTGGTAACACTGTGTTCCTGTAAGACATGTTACCTGTAGGTCTGTTCTGGTAACACTGTGTTCCTGTAAGACATGTTACCTGTAGGTCTGTTCTGGTAACACTGTGTTCCTGTAAGACATGTTACCTGTAGGTCTGTTCTGGTAACACTGTGTTCCTGTAAGACATGTTACCTGTAGGTCTGTTCTGGTAACACTGTGTTCCTGTAAGACATGTTACCTGTAGGTCTGTTCTGGTAACACTGTGTTCCTGTAAGACATGTTACCTGTAGGTCTGATCTGGTAACACTGTGTTCCTGTAAGACAGTTACCTGTAGGTCTGTTCTGGTAACACTGTGCTCCTGTAAGACATGTTACCTGTAGGTCTGTTCTGGTAACACTGTGTTCCTGTAAGACATGTTACCTGTAGGTCTGTTCTGGTAACACTGTGTTCCTGTAAGACATGTTACCTGTAGGTCTGCTCTGATAGCAGGTGTGGCTCTCTATCTGGTCATGGATCACAATACAAACACCACAAACATAGGAAGTTAGAGGACAGCAGGTAGATCATATTGAAATTCTCTATCTCTGTCAATCCAGCTGCTAGTTCTGCAACCCTCTTAATATAACTCCAGGCTAATTACGTTATCCAGCATTCTGAAGTTGGAGACAACATGTATTGAACTGTTAGGGGGGAAGGGACACAGAAAGAGACCCCAATAAAGGGATTATCTTTATCCTGTCTGGGTAAGAATGACCTGGGAGTGGCTCACCATTTACATGTTCAATTTATCTCAGACAATGTTGAGAACATACAAACACACAAATTGACAAAGCAAAATATGATTTATCAAGATCACCCATAAGCAGACATCAATTTAAATGAGTAAATTAAATCCTGTTTAGTTCTTGATCAGTGTGTTGGAGAATAAATGTGGAGGAGTACACGCACACACACACAAACTGTGTGGGTGTGTATGTGGTGGGGGTGTGTGTGTGTGTATGCTCTCTTTAACTGCATCCATTTTGTTCACCTCTCCATTTATCTCAACACAAATCCACTACCGATACTCTGATACTGATGGAGTACAGAGTATCAATAATTCAGCCTTACATCTGATTAGCCAATCAGATTGATCATCAGCCCCTGGTCTGAGCTCTCTCACATCAAGTCCTTTATTTAGTCTCTCACTCCTCTCTCTCACTCCTCTCTCTCTCTCTCACTCCTCTCTCTCTCTCTCACTCTCCTCTCTCTCTCTCTCTCTCTCTCTCTCTCACTCCTCTCTCTCACTCCTTTCTCTCTATTTATTTCTTCCTTTCTCTCTCTTAGTTTTTAGGGAAAGGAAAAAGGTAAGTCGTCCAATGATGATCCAATTCTCCTCTATCGCTCTACCCATATCCCTCAGGTGTGTGTGTGTGTTTGTGTAAATGTGTGTGTGTTTGTGTGTGGTTGAGGATGCTGAGCCTGCAGACTGTCTTCATAAAGGAGTCATCTGGGGAAAGATGAGGCTTCATCTTGCATCAGCTGGCCAATTATACTTGAGAGGGAAATATGACATGAACCGGTTAGAAAGAGCAGGCACATCCACAAATAGGGCTATACCTGTGCCCGAGCACCTGCCCCTTTACGAGCCAAAGTGCTTTTAGCTGATGGTATATGTACAGTACCAGTCAAAAGTTTGACAGACCTACTCATTCCAGGTATTCGTTATTTTTTACTATTTTCTACATTGTAGAATAATAGTGAATACATTGAAACTAGGAAATAACACATATGGAATCATGTAGTAACCAAAAAAGTGTTAAACAAGTCAGTATGTATTTTAAATATAAGATTCTTCAAAGTAGCCACCCAAAGACCAAGTCTATATTATGGCAGGAACAGCTCATATAAGCAAAGAGAAACAACAGTCCATCAACACTTTAATACATGAAGGTCAGTCAATCCGGAAAATTTGAAGAATTTGACATTTGAAGTGCAGTCGCAAAAACCCCAGAGTGCAATGATGAAACTGACTCGCATGAGGACCACCACAGGACAGGAAGACCCAGAGGTACCTCTGCTGCAGAGGATCAGTTCATTAGAGTCAACTGCACCTCAGATTGCAGCCCCAATAAATGGTTCACAGGATTCTGCAGCGATACTCCACCTCATCTGGTTTACGCTTAGTGGGACTATCATTTGTTTTTCAACAGGACAATGACTCAGCACACCTCCAGGCTGTTTAAGGGCTATTTAACCAAGAAGATGAGAGATGGAGTGTTGCATCAGATGACGTGGCCTCCACAATCACCCGACCTCAACACAATTGAGATGCTTTGGGATGAGTTGGACAGCAGAGTGGGGGGAAATAAGATGCTCAGCATATGTGGGAACTCCTTCAAGACTGTTGGAAAAGCATTCCAGATGAAGCTCATGCTTATAGAAAGCTATGGGCCTTAACGCATCAGTTTGGACATGTTTTGCACCTTATTGCTGGCTGTAAAAACCTCAAAGACTAACAGACTAGAATAGAAAATTATTGCATTATATTCCATGGGTCACAAACTAATTTTTAGTATCACTATAGGCCAAACACCTTTAAAAAAAACACATGTCTTACATGCTGGGAGAACAGCCTGCTGGGAGAACAGCCTGCTGGGAGAACATTTATTTATTTCCCTCTGAGGGTTGATTTACATATTATCGTTACAGAATTGAAACTGAACTACAGATGTCTTGGGGAGGCATGGGACAGACTATCATGGAGTCACAGCAGAAGAGAGCTGTCCATGACAAGTGTATGTGAAGAAATAATTTGTAGACATAATGTCCCCTGTACCTTCAGATCAAGGTATAATGTGGAGTCCTAATGTCCCCCTGTACCTTCAGATCAAGGTATAATGTGGAGTCCTAATGTCCCCTGTACCTTCAGATCAAGGTATAATGTGGAGTCCTAATGTCCCCTGTACCTTCAGATCAAGGTATAATGTGGAGTCCTAATGTCCCCTGTACCTTCAGATCAAGGTATAATGTGGAGTCCTAATGTCCCCTGTACCTTCAGAACAAGGTATAATGTGGAGTCCTAATGTCCCCTGTACCTTCAGATCAAGGTATAATGTGGAGTCCTAATGTCCCCCTGTACCTTCAGATCAAGGTATAATGTGGAGTCCTAATGTCCCCCTGTACCTTCAGATCAAGGTATAATGTGGAGTCCTAATGTCCCCTGTACCTTCAGATCAAGGTATAATGTGGAGTCCTAATGTCCCCTGTACCTTCAGATCAAGGTATAATGTGGAGTCCTAATGTCCCCCTGTACCTTCAGATCAAGGTATAATGTGGAGTCCTAATGTCCCCCTGTACCTTCAGATCAAGGTATAATGTGGAGTCCTAATGTCCCCCTGTACCTTCAGATCAAGGTATAATGTGGAGTCCTAATGTCCCCCTGTACCTTCAGATCAAGGTATAATGTGGAGTCCTAATGTCCCCCTGTACCTTCAGATCAAGGTATAATGTGGAGTCCTAATGTCCCCCTGTAACTTCAGATCAAGGTATAATGTGGAGTCCTAATGTCCCCCTGTACCTTCAGATCAAGGTATAATGTGGAGTCCTAATGTCCCCCTGTACCTTCAGATCAAGGTATAATGTGGAGTCCTAATGTCCCCTTTACCTTCAGATCAAGGTATAATGTGGAGTCCTAATGTCCCCCTGTACCTTCAGATCAAGGTATAATGTGGAGTCCTAATGTCCCCCTGTACCTTCAGATCAAGGTATAATGTGGAGTCCTAATGTCCCCCTGTACCTTCAGATCAAGGTATAATGTGGAGTCCTAATGTCCCCTATACCTTCAGATCAAGGTCTAATGTGGAGTCCTAATGTCCCCTGTACCTTCAGATCAAGGTATAATGTGGAGTCCTAATGTCCCCTGTACCTTCAGATCAAGGTATAATGTGGAGTCCTAATGTCCCCTGTACCTTCAGATCAAGGTATAATGTGGAGTCCTAATGTCCCCTGTACCTTTAGAACAAGGTATAATGTGGAGTCCTAATGTCCCCTGTACCTTCAGATCAAGGTATAATGTGGAGTCCTAATGTCCCCCTGTACCTTCAGATCAAGGTATAATGTGGAGTCCTAATGTCCCCCTGTACCTTCAGATCAAGGTATAATGTGGAGTCCTAATGTCCCCCTGTACCTTCAGATCAAGGTCTAATGTTGAGGTCTATTGTTCCCAATACCTTCAGATCAAGGTCTAATGTGGAGTCCTAATGTCCCCTATACCTTCAGATCAAGGTATAATGTGGAGTCCTAATGTCCCCTATACCTTCAGATCAAGGTCTAATGTGGAGTCCTAATGTCCCCTATACCTTCAGATCAAGGTCTAATGTGGAGTCCTAATGTCCCCTGTACCTTCAGATCAAGGTATAATGTGGAGTCCTAATGTCCCCTATACCTTCAGATCAAGGTCTAATGTGGAGTCCTAATGTCCCCTGTACCTTCAGATCAAGGTATAATGTGGAGTCCTAATGTCCCCTGTACCTTCAGATCAAGGTATAATGTGGAGTCCTAATGTCCCCTGTACCTTCAGATCAAGGTATAATGTGGAGTCCTAATGTCCCCTGTACCTTTAGAACAAGGTATAATGTGGAGTCCTAATGTCCCCTGTACCTTCAGATCAAGGTCTAATGTGGAGTCCTAATGTCCCCTGTACCTTCAGATCAAGGTATAATGTGGAGTCCTAATGTCCCCCTGTACCTTCAGATCAAGGTCTAATGTGGAGTCCTAATGTCCCCCTGTACCTTCAGATCAAGGTCTAATGTGGAGTCCTAATGTCCCCCTGTACCTTCAGATCAAGGTATAATGTGGAGTCCTATTGTCCCCCTATACCTTCAGATCAAGGTATAATGTGGAGTCCTAATGTCCCCTCTACCTTCAGATCAAGGTATAATGTGGAGTCCTAATGTCCCCTGTACCTTTAGAACAAGGTATAATGTTGAGGTCTAATGTTTCCCTATAACTTCAGATCAAGTGTTACGGATCCCTTTTTGGCCCGACAGTCTAGGGGGGGATGGTAATGAGACTCGTAACTAACCAATAATTATAATTGTGACAAAGTAAAAGTGAGAACAAAATAACCAGGACAACTGAAATCTTGTCCGGGGGGGGGGGGGGCAGGAAAAGGGGCTGAGCTGGACCCAAGGAAAGAAACAATAAGTATTCAAAGAAAACCTAAGCTAGGCTAGCCTACTTTAACAACAGCTAACTAACTACCTAACCAAAAACACAGTGGGTGGTCCGCCCAGTTCTAACTAATGTATTTAACAAAGTCTACCTACGGGTAGTGTATGCCCATGGGCGACTTGTCTTGGTTTCCCCCTTTCCCACCAGCAAACAAACACAAACACCATAACCAAAACAATACTCACAGGTGATGACAAAGTGCTATGGAGGTGCTCAAAGAAAAGAGAGGTTCATACACAAAGAGAGAGTGAAACACAGCGACCTACAGACATGGCATTTACAGAGAGATTGAGCTCTAGAGCAAACAACTGACAGGGTTTTTAAACCAAGGAAAAGGAACTGTGATTTGGTAGGAAACAGGAGGAGGTGTGTCTTCTGATTGATGATTGGATTGTTGACTGATGGGGAAGTGATGATTTTCACCTGTGAGGGGAGAAGGAGAGAAAACACACACACAGGATACTGGTATCCGTAACATCAAGGTATAATGATGACTAGTCAGAGTTGACTTGTTTTCCATTTCCACAGACAAGCCGTTGCATTATACACTGTACTGTTCTTATCTGATATGGCAACAGAATTAGACTATTCATGGGTTGTGGTGCACAGGGGTGTCAGGGCAACAGCAAGAGGTAAAGGCACCTTTTTAAAAATTGTTTTACTGGCCCCCTAAAAGGTCTGCAAGGTCCTGGAAACAGTGTGTGTGTGTGTGTGTGTGTGTGTGTGTGTGTGTGTGTGTGTGTGTGTGTGTGTGTGTGTGTGTGTGTGTGTGTGTGTGTGTGTGTGTGTGTGTGTGTGTGTGTGTGTGTGTGAGACAGAGAGTTACTATTTTTACTGTATTTTTTTAACTCTGTATCGGGAAGGGCTCACAAGGTAGCATTTCACGATAACATCTACACCTGTTGTATTTGGCACATGTGACAAATACATTTTATTTGATTTGAAAGATAGTGAGAGACCTGATGGATAAAGAGAGCTGATGGAGAGAAAGTGCTGATGGAAGGAGTTGATGGAGAGAGAATTGATAGAGAGAAAGTGCTGATGGATAGAGAGAGCTGATGGAGAGAGAGATGATGGAGAGAGATGATGAGAGAGAGATGATGGAGAGAGAGAGCTAATGGAGAGAGAGAGCTGATGGAGAGAGAGCTGATGGAGAGAGAGAGCTAATGGAGAGAGAGAGCTGATGGAGAGAGATGCTCAAGATAAGGAGATGATGGAGAGAGCTGATGGAGAGAGAGATGATGAGAGAGCTGATGGAGAGAAAGATGATGAGAGAGAGAGATGATGGAGAGAGAGATAGAGATGATGGAGAGAGAGAGAGCTGATGGAGAGAGAGAGCTGATGGAGACAGAGAAGCTGATGGAGAGAGATAGCTGATGGAGAGAGAGATAGCTGATGGAGACAGAGAAGCTGATGGAGAGAGCTGATGGAGAGAGAGAGCTGATGGAGAGAGAGAGCTGATGGAGAGAGAGAGCTGATGGAGACAGAGAAGCTGATGGAGAGAGAGCCGATGGAGAGAGAGCTGATGGAGAGAGAGCTGATGGAGACAGAGAAGCTGATGGAGAGAGAGCTGATGGAGAGAGAGAAGCTGATGGAGAGAGAGCTGATGGAGAGAGAGAAGCTGATGGAGAGAGAGAAGCTGATGGAGAGAGAGCTAATGGAGAGAGAGAGCTGATGGAGACAGAGATGCTGATGGAGAGAGAGAACTTAATGAGATCAATGATGTTAATGACACCAGCCATCTTATGCTCCCAGCAGTACACCTCATGTGTGACCGACCGGCTCGAATTGGTCTTATGTAGCAAAATTTGAAATTGTATTTTTACATTTCATAAAAGCAGAGACTCAGCGCTAGAAAATGCTATATAATACACTACAGTTGAGGAACAATGGGAAAGCAATTATGCTTTGAAGGTTGATAAACTTGGAACCTCCCTTTTTCTAAAATGAATGTTCATTGTTTTGGTACCTACTGGAAAGCTCATATTTATCTACACTCATTTAGCATAATTCACAACCTCTTAAGCTTTACCCCCACACATCTTTATCCCCACACATATTTACCCCCACACATCTTTACCCCCACCCATCTTTACCCCCAACCATCTTTATCCCCACACATCTTTATCCCCACCCATCTTTATCCCCACCCATCTTTACCCCCACACATCTTTATCCCCACCCATCTTTATCCCCACCCATCTTTACCCCCACCCATCTTTACCCCCACCCATCTTTACCCCCACCCATCTTTACCCCCACCCATCTTTATCCCCACCCATCTTTACCCCCACCCATCTTTACCCCCACCCATCTTTACCCCCACACATCTCTTTAAGGAAACACATGTGAGGCAATATACTAAACAACCAAAGATTTCAAGACCAAAGGCAGGCTTATATGACGGGTGTGTTCGTATATTGAATCTGGAGTGCCAGAGTGTGCTCTGGGCATTTGTAAACTCACAGCGTTTTCAGATTGTCTGTTCATAAATTCAGAGAGTTTCGCTCTCGGAGCGTTCAGAGCGCACAATGTACGCTCTGGCCAAGGAGTAGGGTTGATCCGAGTGTTCTGACTTAACAACAGAATTCAAGCTCCCAAGCTAACTGGCTAACATTGGCTAACTTTCTAGCTACTTCCAGACACAGATGAGAGAACAGCTCACTCTGACCATTTTACTCACCCTAGCAGAGCTGGTTAGGCTGTGTGTATGTTATCCAGAGCTTTTGTGATTGCAACTCTGCTGCTGGCAACAATTTAATTACTCTTTTATGCCAATGTTTACTGACACTGGATATATTCAACAGCGTTCATAAATTTGTCAGTTATTTTGTGCTCTGGCACACTCAGACGAAAGTGCTTTGAAATTGGAATAGATAGCCAGAGCGAATTTACCAGCTACGTTAATAGTCAGTTGTCGCAGTGACATCATAAACATTAATTGAAATAGTTACTTGCGTAGTGAAGTATTTTGTTAAGACATGTAGCCAGCTAGCTAAACACAACCGTAATCCCAACTCATAACACTGCTACATAGCATGGATCTGCAGGTAAATAACCAACCAGGTTCAATGTTAGCTAGCTAACATTAATCTATAACTAGCCATGCAAATGGCTCTGAACTACATATAATATTACTACCGTTAGCTAGCTAACAATAATCTATAACTAGCAATGCAAATGGCTCTGAACTACATATAATATTACTACCATTAGCTAGCTAGCTAACAGTATACTTTAACTTGTAATGAAAACAACGTTCTAACAAAATTAGAAACGTGTAATATCTGAAAATGCATCTAGCTAGACTATGTTACTCGTATACATCGATGGACACTTATCCCTCTCTGACACGGATGCCATGGTTGCCCTTAATTTGAAGATGTAATCCAAAGACCGGTGTTTTATACAGCATCATTCTGTGTGTTCTCTTTTCGACTTCGACCCCATCTGCATATTCACAATTAAACGGCAGAAATCTCATTAGCTATCATACTCTAACTCCACTGATTTCCAAACTCGGTCCTCCAGAAAGTGGAGAGCAACACTTATGCAGTTCTACTACTTGATATCTTTCAGAAAAGCCTCATTAGAAAGGAGTACATACACATACTGACCAGCTTCTGCTATAGACAGTAGTGTGCTACATGGCAAACTAATCCGAATTAATCTCTCCGCATGTCCAGCCAACGCATTATCTCATTCAATCATGGCTAGCGGGAAGGTTGTTCGCTTTTTCCGTGGCTAAAACAACTAGGCTCGTAATTTAACAATTGTATTTGTATTTACAGATGGCATTCAAGTTTGATATTGAGGCACATGAAATGTCACATGTTCCAGAAGGCATTTTTTTTCCCAAAAAACACATTTAGATTTTCTTTTGAAGTTACCTTCAAATGGCTCTCCTGTGAAGTAGTGACACACGACATATGCCTAGGTTCCTGAAATGAGTCACATATTTAATTTAGAGGGAGGGGGAGAAGGAGGGAGGAGGGATGGTTAGACGAGGGAGAGGTCAAGAAGGATAAACCATCCGAGATTTGTTGCGTTACTTCCTCTTTCTTTTAAAACACTCACACACATGAATAATAGACTGGCTCAATTGTTAAAGAGCTCATATGTCTCCGGCCTCCTGAATCATTGATGAACAGAGAGCAACACAGAAGATGTTCTGGCCGAGCTCCCCTGTTTCACACAGTAATACACCGAGAGGGGCCATGTTGCTAAAACGTTTTCATCGTCTCAATAGACAGAGAGGGTTATGTTATTCAAACGTTTTCATTACTCTCGACTAGAGGCCACAGATACATTTGACTGTTTGAGTTTAGTTTGAGTTTATTTTATTTTGTTACAGGGACACATTAATCAACGTTTTGACTGGGGTTGTTGGTCGGCTAGAGGTCACAGACAGGGCAATATGTGGTCGACTGGAGTTGTTAGTTGGTGTCACAGGGATACTGAGAACACAGGGATACTGAGAACACAGGGATACTGAGAACGCAGGAATACTGAGAACACAGGAATACTGAGAACACAGGGATACTGAGAACACAGGGATACTGAGAACACAGGAATACTGAGAACACAGGAATACTGAGAACACAGGAATACTGAGAACACAGGGATACTGTATGTGGGACTTTCTATGAATAATGGGGCCAATGTGTGACATTTGGATCAACATTCCTAAATGGTTTGAAACAAACATTTAAAGGATTTTCATGCAGTTCCACATGTGTATTTAGAGAAATACAAGTGAATACTGTATATGCAAATTGGCCCATAACTCCTCCTATACAAGAACATAGGATTAGGCCTATACATCCTTTAAGTAGCGATCATTGTCAAGTCAAATTCAGGACTTTTCAAGGACTTTTCGCAATTAATTATAATTTTCAAGGACCTCATTGTTATACAGTTGTATCATGTCTTTAATTGTACATATACAAGGGCGTAATATAGAACCATCGCCCCCCCCCCAAAAAGCAAAATGTGTACAAAGTAGGCCGTTAACACTTTAAGATTAAAATATATTTTTAGACCTTGACATTGCATTGATATTCAAATTATTATTACATTCCATGTTCTGGTGGACATTCCTGCAGTCAGCATGCCAATTGCACGCTCCCTCATTGTGTGACAAAAATGCACATTTTAAAGTGGCCTTTTATTGTCCCCAGCACAAGTTGCACCTGTGTAATGATCATGCTGTTCAATCAGCTTCTTGATATGCCACACCTGTCAGATGGATGAATTACATTGGCGAAGGAGAAATGCTCACTGATAGGGATGTAAACAGATTTGTGCACAAACATTTTAGAGAAATAAGATTTTTGTGCGTATGGAACATTTCTGGGATTTTTTATTTCAGCTCATGAACCATGGGATCAACAATTGACATGTTCCGTTCATGTTTTTGCTCAGTATAAAATATGTGAGAATAATGTGGACATTGGCTGATTTAATAGATTGAATGCACGCGTGGCAATTTTTCTGTAGTCCATGAGACCAACGCAAGGACGCATAATAAACCATGAATGGTTGTAGCATTAGAGCCAATTGATCCTTGATCCGAAAATGTGGTCTGAGGCAGAGGTCATATCACTGAAGATGCTGTATGGCCAATGCAGAAGTTGGATGGACCATGCAGAGCCTTTCAATCTCACCATTTGAATCTCACCATCGTTGTTTTCATAAATAGAAAGTGACCTAAAAGCATGTATATTTTTGAAATGGAAGGATTTGTATGTAAAGCCAAGTTGAAGCCAACATTCAATGTTGTCGTCCTCATAATAACGACACAGCAGAGTCGTGCAACACCCTTCAATTGAAGCAGCGGGAAACAAAAGCAGCCACATCTCTCACAAAAACAGATACAAAATGGAATCAAGGATAATTATGAGGGAGCAGGAGAACTGGCTACAATAATTATAAGGACTTTTCAAACACCGAATTGAGAAAATGACTGATTTTCAAGATAGGCTCATTTCAGTACTTTAATTTCTGAGCTCCAAATTCAAGTTCAAGTAGGCTACTTCAAGCCCCTTGTATTGTTTAAAAGCCCCTTGTATTCAAGCCCCTTGTATTGTTTAAAACTGCAGGTGTAACATGGAAATAAAATGTATGTGTCATGTTATTCATGTTCAGATTATATAGTGAATAAGACCACTAGGCTATGTAATCTGTTGTCAATATAGGAAGAATAATTACTGGGAATAGCTGTGGGTGTTGCGCAATAGTCTATCCTACACAGTAGACTGGGGTGTCCAATCCCAAGCACAAAACCACATGAAAACATGAACACATTGTCTTGATGCTTTCTCTGTTAAATCTAAGGAGACCCTGCTGTAAATCAAGCAGACAGCATCAACATCAAGTCACTTGGGATATTAGATCCAACGTGGATCCAGGCACAGCTGTCTTCACCTGCGTAACGAATGAGACACGTAAATATTCTGGTCCTCGTGAACACCCTTCTTCCAGCACATGGGCTGATGCTGCATCACAACAGCTGTTCCTCACTTGACTGTGATTTGGAAAATTCCTTCCTGGATCAGATGATGTAGTGTGAAAATACTGTATCACTGCTTATTAACTAACCACCTGGACACCAAATGCTCGTCCAACAAGTGTTTATGCATAATTTTTTAAGGACCACGTTAATGATAGTTTCGATTTAGGTTTTAAGTATAAAGGTAAGGTGATTCTTTCAGTTAGAAGCATTACATTTTGCAATCACATACATTATTTTTGATTTGTGTGCCTATGAAAACTGTTTTCACCCAGTAACTTAAAGAGACATGAAATGTTACTTAGTTACATTGCATTTCTGAGGTTTCTATAGACCAAAATGTCAGGCAGTTGGTTCCAATTTTCTTACATGGATCAAGATCAATGTCTAATTTAACTGATTCATTCTTAACACATGATATAATGACAACTTACACTGCCATAAATACAAGGACAGAATGACAACTTACACTGCCATAAATACAAGGACAGAATGACAACTTACACTCCCATAAATACAAGGACAGAATGACAACTTACACTGCCATAAATACAAGGACAGAATGACAACTTACACTGCCATAAATACAAGGACAGAATGACAACTTACACTGCCATAAATACAAGGACAGATAAGTCATGTTTTATGTCACATGATTTTGGACAAATCCGTCAAGACACCAAACAGGACAACGTTTTAAACATTTTTGATTGAATACAGCTAAATCCCCTCTTTTATCTTCATGTACACCTGTTCTCAGAGCATTTAATATCATTCTGTACGTAAATCCGAGACACTCCATTTAGTATAATATGTTACGGTTCGTATGGTACACTACAGTGTGTATACAAAAGAGTGTGGACACTCTTTCACATTTGTGGATTCGCCTATTTCAGTCACAACCGTTGCTGACAAGTGTACAAAACTGAGAACACAGCCATGCAAACTCCATAGACAAACATTGGCAGTAGAATGGCCTTACTGAAGAGCTCAGTGACTTTCAATGTTGTACGGTCATAGAATGTTGTTGTACAGTCATAGTTTTTCATGTTACGGTTTGTATGGTACACTACAGTGTGTTGGCTAGGTGTTCAGTGTTCAGGCTAGGCCCCTTAGTTTCAGTGAAATTAAATCTTAACATAACAGCATACAATGACATGCTAGATGATTCTGTGGTTACAACTTTGTGTTAACAGTTTGGGAAGGCCCTTTCCTGTTTCAGCATGACAATGCCTCCGTGCACAAAGCAAGGTCTATAAAGAAATTATTTGTCGAGGTCAGTGTGGAAGAACTTGACTGAACTGCACAGAGCCCTGACCTCAACTCTATTGAACACATTTGTGATGAATAGGACCTCCGTCAGCGATCCAGGCCTAATCGCCCAACATCAGTGCCCGACCTCACTAATGCTTTTGTGGCTGAATGGAAGCAAATCTCCGGAGCAATGTTCCAGCATTTGGGGGAAAACCTTCCCAGAAGAGTGGAGGCTGTTATAGAAGCAAAGGGGGGACCAACTCCATATTAATGCCTATGATTTTGGAATCATAGTGTCCACATACTAATGGTCAAGTATTGTAGGTATTAATTTGTGGATGTCCATCACCTATTTAATATGATATGTTAAAAATTACATTTAACATAACATTTTACACATTTGCAAAACGTGCAATATATTACATCTTCGCAAAATATACAATATGTTTTGAATTTGCAAAATGTATGATATATTACGAATTCTATCTATGTCCTAGGTGGCTAACTTTAGCTAGCTTGCTAATGTTAGCTAGGCTAGGGGTTAGGGTTAAGTTTCAGAGTTAGGTTAGTTGTTAAGGTTAGGGGAAGGTTTAGATACGAAGTTTAAGGTTAGGGTTAGGGTGAAGGGTTAGCTAAAAGGTTTAAGGTTAGGGTTAGGAGAAGGGTTAGCTAAATGGTTTAAGGTTAGGATTTGGGGAAGGGTTAGCTAAAAGTTTTAAGGTTTGGGGAAGGGTTAGCTAAAAGGCTTAAGGTTAGGGTTTGGGGAAGGGTTAGCTAAAAGGCTTAAGGTCAAGGTTAAGGGAAGGGTTAGCTGAAAGGCTTAAGGTTAGGGTTAAGGGAAGGGTTAGCTAAAAGGCTTAAGGTTAGGGTTAAGGGAAGGGTTAGCTAAAAGGTTTAAGGTTAGGGTTAGGAGAAGGGTTAGCTAAAAAGGTTAAGGTTAGGGTTTGGGGAAGGGTTAGCTAAAAAGTTTAAGGTTAAGGTTTGGGGAAGGGTTAGCTAAAAGGTTTAAGGTTAGGGTTAAGGGAAGGGTTAGCTAAAAGGTTTAAGGTTAGGGTTAGGAGAAGGGTTAGCTAAAAGGGTTAAGGTTAGGGTTTGGGGAAGGGTTAGCTAAAAGGCTTAAGGTTAAGGTTAAGGAAAGGGTTAGCTGAAAGCCTTAAGGTTAGGGTTAAGGGAAGGGTTAGCTAAAAGGTTTAAGGTTAGGATTTGGGGAAGGGTTAGTTAAAAGGCGTAAGGTTAAGGTTAGGGGAAGGGTTAGCTAAAAGGTTTAAGGTTAGGGTTTGGGGAAGGGTTAGCCAAAAGGCTTAAGGTTAGGGTTAGGAGAAGGGTTAGCTAAAAGGTTTACGGTTAGGGTTAGGAGAAGGGTTAGCTAAAATGTTTAAGTTTAGGGTTAGGAGAAGGGTTAGCTAAAAGGCTTAAGGTTAGGGTTAGGAGAAGGGTTAGCTAAAATGTTTAAGGTTATGGTTAAGGGAAGGGTTAGCTAAAAGGCGTAAGGTTAGGGTTAAGGGAAGGGTTAGCTAAAAGGTTTAAGGTTAGGGTTAAGGGAAGGGTTAGCTAAAAGGCTTAAGGTTAAGGTTAAGGGAAGGGTTAGCTAAAAGGCTTAAGGTTAGGGTTAAGGGAAGGGTTAGCTAAAAGGTTTAAGGTTAGGGTTAAGGGAAGGGTTAGCTAAAAGGTTTAAGGTTAGTGTTTGGGGAAGGGTTAGCTAAAAGGTTTAAGGTTAGGGTTAGGAGAAGGGTTAGCTAAAAGGTTTAAGGTTAGGGTTAGGAGAAGGGTTAGCTAAAAGGTTTAAGGTTAGGGTTTGGGGAAGGGTTAGCTAAAAGGATAAGGTTAAGGTTCGGGGAAGGGTTAGCTACAAGGATAAGGTTAAGGTTTGGGGAAGGGTTAGCTAAAAGGATTTTATTTATTTTACCAGGCAAGTCAGTTAAGAACAAATTCTTATTTTCACTGACGGCCTAGGAACAGTGGGTTAACTGCCTGTTCAGGGGCAGAATGACAGATTTGTACCTTGTCAGCTCGGGGTTTGAACTCGCAACCTTCCGGTTACTAGGCCAACACTCTAACCACTAGGCTACCCTGCCACCCCAATAAGTTTTGGGGAAGGGTTAGCTAAATGTATAAGGTTAAGGTTTGGGGAAGGGTTAGCTAAAATGTTAGCTAAAATGTTTCACCATCTGTTTTATGTAACCATTCGAAACTTAACATATTTTACAAATTTACATGTCCCGGATTTACATTTACTATATTACCTCTAGTCTATGAGACCAGGCTGTAATGTAATGGCATGAAAAAAATGGCAGATTGTTATCAATGACTTAACAAGTTGTCCAGTGCAGGAAATCCTCACTGGTACCATAGTTTATAAAAAGAGCCCTCACATGCTTCGTAAAAAAACAGGTTTAGACTAACATTGAAATGCCTACTTACTGGCCCTTCGCAACAATACAGAGAGAAAAATATATTTATAAAAAATCATTTGAGGAATAAATACACAATGAGTAATGATAACTGAGGGTACCAGAGGCGAATTCCGATGTGCAGGGGTACGAGGTAATTGAGGTAGATATGTCCATATAGGTAGGGATAAAGTGACTAGGCAACAGAATAGATAATAAACAGTAGCAGCAGGGTCCAAATAGTGTGTGTTTATGTGTTTGTGTGTATTACATTTTGAAGTAAGATAAAACCATTTATTTTATTTCATGATACATATTCACAGGGGGAAACATATTACAGAGTTAGTTGGACAGAGTGCTGTAGACTTACCAGGGAAGACTCACTATGAACTGGCCATGGAATATGCAATATCTTATATAAAAGGCATTGTCCTTGTGCATTGAGCTAAAACAACTCAGGAGACAAGCACAAACATCCCCCTCCCTCCCCTTTGTCCACTTTAGTCGATCTCTTCCGTTCAATCAATGGACACTCCATGGCTGACATTTCACTGATCATATACTCATTTTCCTGGCTTGAAAGAAAAAAGAACAGAAACAAACAGATGACACAAAACACAATTGTGTGGCATCAAAAACTGAGACAGTGACCTTTTTTTTAAAGATCCACAGTGTCTGAGAGAGAGAGAGAGAGAGAGAGAGAGAGAGAGAGAGAGAGAGAGAGAGAGAGAGAGAGAGAGAGAGAGAGAGAGAGAGAGAGAGAGAGAGAGAGAGAGAGAGAGATGGAAGCTTGCATTTGATCTTTTCAAACAGGAAGAGACAGAGACAGTCCACACGCCACTGTCATTACCTCAGAGTGGAAGACCAGACAGAGGGCACTGATTAGAGACATTTAACCTAACCCTTAAACCTAACCCTAATCTTAACCCCAAACCCCTAAACCTTAACCTAACCCTTAAACCTAACCCTAATCTTAACCCCAAACCACACACACACACACACACACACACACACACACACACACACACACACACACACACACACACACACACACACACACACACACACACACACACACACAGACACACACACACACGCATATGCACACACATGTTTGTTTTGGTATCCGTGTGGGGTCCAAACAATTGATTCCAATTCAAAATCCTATTTCCCAAACCACTAAACCTTAACCTAACCCTTACATCTAACCCTAATCTTAACCCCAAACCCCTAAACCTTAACCTAACCCTTAAACCTAACCCTAATCTGAACCCCAAACCACTAAACCTTAACCTAACCCTTAAACCTAACCCTAATCTTAACCCCAAACCCCTAAACCTTAACCTAACCCTTAAACCTAACCCTAATCTTAACCCCAAACCACTAAACCTTAACCTAACCCTTAAACCTAACCCTAATCCTAACCCCAAACCACTAATCCTTAACCTAACCCTTAAACCTAACCCTAATCTTAACCCCAAACCACTAAACCTTAACCTAACCCTTAAACCTAACCCTAATCTGAACCCCAAACCACTAAACCTTAACCTAACCCTTAAACCTAACCCTAATCTTAACCCCAAACCCCTAAACCTTAACCTAACCCTTAAACCTAACCCTAATCTTAACCCCAAACCACTAAACCTTAACCCAACCCTTAAACCTAACCCTAATCTTAACCCCAAACCCCTAACCCTAAAGATTCATTTGACCCCTTTCGTCGCAGGAGGAAAGTTGGAATAAATATTTAGAATTGCCATCAGGGGGCAGCTGAAGGCAGTGTTTGTATACAATACACTTCCTAAATAGTATCTTACGTAGGCTACTTGCATGCTACTAAATGTACATCTTTTTTTAGATAAATAGTTTTATTATATGTTGAAGGCAAGCAATAGGCAGAATAAAGTATTAGTTTCCTCATTGCCTTTGTAGTCCAGTGCTTTTGGCCACTGACATCAACACACATGTCCATTAGTTGGCATGGGTTTGAATCTGGCCCACTGCCCTTTGACTCATGGATGAGCATGCGGTTACAGGGTTAATTACGCGTGGTAACAAGGTTAAAACAGAAACAACTTAAACTGAGACAGTGACAGAGAGAGAGTGTACATTGTCCCAGGGGCGTTGGCATTCATAATGTAAGTAACCTAATTTATGTCCCTGTAACTCCCCTGAATGCCTTTGTCAATCATACAGCTACTGTATGCAGTAAGCATGCAGCTATGAACCTTATGCCGTTAGCACTGAGGCGGTTTGCCCTCAGCTCAAACATAAATAGCACTGTTACGTCTACCTCTGATAAGTAAAGCAATAAAAACAATAGCCCAAACAATGAAAACCAGCAAGCATCCCAGAAAATTGCCCACGTTCATGAAATCGATATCTTGCTAGTAACAGATAACATTCATACACTGACTATCTCTGAAACTCACTTACAGTAGATAATATCTATGACGATACAATGGTGGCAATACATGGTTTCAACATCTTCAGAAGAGACAGGAATGCCAATGGTGGAGGTGTGGCTGTGTATGTTCAGGGTCATATTCCGTCAAGTTTAGAGAGGATCTCTTGTCAAAGGCTGTTGAAGTAATATGACTACAGGTTCACCTGCCTCACCTAAAGCCCTTTCCTGTGGGAAGCTGTTATAGACAGCCAAGTGCTAACAGTCAGTATCTGGATAAAATGTGTGAAATGCTTGATGATGTCAGAAGGTGATGTAAGTCGCTCTGGATAAGAGCGTCTGCTAAATGACTTAAATGTAAATGTAAATAATGTATGTGAGGTATATTTTCTTGGTGACCCAAATATTGACTAGCTTTCATCATGCTAGCCACTCAAGAAAAGTATTACATCTTTAACCAGTGCTTGCAACCTGGTTCAGGTTATCTGCCAACCTATCAGGGTATTTAGACTCAACACAGGAATAAAATCATCCACATATATTGATGACGTCTTTACTAATGCTGCATAAATCTGCTCTAACAATCCATTAGATGAAGTGATTATAATATATAATGAACAAAAATATAAATGCAACATGTAAAGTGTTGGTCCGATGTTTCATGAGCTGAAATAAAAGTTCCCAGAAATGTTCCATACGCACAAAAAGCTTATTTTCACACAACACAATGCCACAGATGTCTTAAGTTTTGAGGGAGCGTGCAATTGACATAATGACTGCAGGATTGTTCACCAGAGATTTTGCCAGATAATTTAATGTTAATTTCTTTACCGTAAGCCGCCTCTAAAGTTGTCTTAGAGAATATGGCAATACGTTCAACCGGCCTCACAATCGCAGACCATGTATTCCCCCGGCAGCCTAAGGACCTTCACATCCGTCTTCTTCATCTGCAGGATCGTCTGAGACCAGTCACCAGGACAGCTGATAAAACTGAGTGTTTCTGTCAGTAATAAAGCCCTTTTGTGGGGAATATCAAATGTTGGCCTTCCTCCCAATCTATAGATTCGGGCCTAATGAATTTATATAAATTGACTGATTTCCTTCTATGAACTGTTACTCAGTAAGATAGTTGAACTTCTTGCATGTTGCGTTCATATTTTTGTTCAGTGTTGTAGCCATATCTAGGAAAGTTCCAAAGGCTGGGCCTAATATAGTGTATAAGAGGACTTACAAAAAGTTTTGTAGTGAATCTTATGCTAAAGATGTAAATAATATTTGCTAGTCTGTGGTCTGAAATGAGGAGCAACCAGATGCTGCACTTGACACATTTATGACATTGCTGACAATGCATTCTGAAAGGATTCAGACCCCTTGTCTTTTTCCACAGTGTTACTGTACAGCCTTATTCTAAAATGGATTAAATAAAAACAATCTCCTCATCATTCTATACACAATACCACATAATGACATCACAATACCCCATAATGACATCACAATACCCTATAATGACATCAAAATACCACATAACGACAAATCGAAAATAGATTTTTTACATATTGTGCACATTATAAAATAATAATAACAAATACCTTCTTTACTAAGTAATCAGACTCGAAATTGAGCTCAGGTACAAATGTACATAAGTATTTAGAGCCTTTGCTATGAGACTCAAAATTAAGCTCAGGTGCATCCTGTTTCCATTGATCATCGTTGACATGTTTTTACAACTTGATTGAAGTCCACCTGTGGTAAATTCAATTGATTGAACATGATTTGGAAAGGCACACACCTGTCTATATAAGGTCCCACAGTTGACAGAGCATGTCAGAGCAAAAGACAAGCCATGAGGCCGAAAGAATAGTCCATAGAGACAGGATTGTGCCAAGGCACAGATCTGGGGAAGGGTACCAAAAAATGTCTGCAGCATTGAAGGTCCCCAAGAACACAGTGGCCTCCATCATTCTGAAATGGAAGAAGTTTGGAACCACCAAGGCTAAACGTAACAATCAGGGGAAAAGGGCCTTGGTCAGTGAGGTGACCAAGAACCCGATGGTCACTCTGAAAGAGCTGCAGTTTCTCTGTGGAGATGGGAGAAACTTCCAGAAGGACAACCATCTCTGCAGCACTCCACTAATCAGGCTTTTAAGGTAGAGTGGCCAGATGGAAGCCACTCTTCAGTAAAAGGCAAATGACAGTTCACTTGGAGTTGCCAAAAGGCACCAAAGGAAACAAGATTCTCTGGTCTGATGCAACCAAGATTGAACTATTTGGCCTGAATGCCAAGTGTCACGTTTGATGGAAACCTGGCACCATCCCTAACATGAAGCATGGTGGTGACAGCATCATGCTGTGGGGATGATTTTCAGAGACTAGTCAGGATCAAGAGATAGATGAACAGAGCAAAGTGCAGAGAGATCTTTGATGAAAACCTGCTCCAGAGTGCTCAGGACCTCAGAATGTGGCGAGGGTTTCACATTCCAACACACAGCCAAGACAATGCAGGAGTGGCTTGGGGACAAATCTCTGAATATTCTTGAGAGGCCCAGCCAGAGCCTGGACATGAACCCGTTCAAATATCTCTGGAGAACCCGGAAAATAGCTGTGCAGCGACGCTCCCCATTCAACCTGACAGAGCTTGAGAGGATCTGTTGAGTAGAATGGGAGAAACTTCCCAAATACAGTTGTGCAAAGCTTGTAGCGTCATACCCAAGAAGCCTTAGGCTGTAATTGCTACCATAGGTGCTTCAACAAAATACTAAGTAAAGGGTCTGAATACTTATGTAAATTTGATATTTCTGTTTTTTTTATGTTTAATACATTTGCAAAACTTTCTAAAAAACAGTTTTTCTATTTCATTATGAGGTACTGTGTATAGATTGATGAGGGGAAAAAAACGATTTAATCAATTTTAGAATAAAGTTGTGATGTGACAAAATGGGAAAAAGTCAAGGGGTTGGAATACTTTCCAAATGCACTTTATTCCAGTTACTAATCAGAATGTACCCATGCCATACAATTTGTCAATTCCCTGTCAACCCACACGGTTTTTATGACCATACACTGTAAAAACTGTTAAATCCATGTGGATTGATGGGGAACTGAAAACTTGTACGGTTAAAAGGAATGAGTCTAAGGTAATGCAAATAAGTCTGGTTGCACAGAAGGTTGGAAAACATACTATAAATTGAGAAATCATGTGACTAAACTGAACAAAAAGAAGAATAAACTCCTATGAAACAAAGATGAATGATATAAGGAATGATAGTAAACAGCTTTGCAGCACGTTAAACCAAATATTTGTCAAAAAGGCAAACTCGGCTCCATCATTCATTGAATCCGATTGCTCATTTGTCATAAAACCCACTGATATTGCCAACTAATGCAATTATTTTTTCACTGGCAAGGTTAGCAAACTTAAGCTTGCCAACAACAAATCCTGAACCTACAGAAAAATGCATATCTGACCATTTTATGAAAGACAAGTATTGTAATTTAGCCCATTGGCATATCATCAAATAACAAGGGGCATATTTCCAACATCAATGGCACTAGATTATCGCTAGATGATGTTTCATCAAACCATCAATTGATAACATTATTGGTAACCTCATTACCCCTCCCTTTTAAATGATTTAAAGATGACGCCAGTGTTACCTTAGCTTGCAACCAAAGTCTTTGAACATATGTTGGCCCTCTGGTTGGTATTGTAATCGAATGACTTAGTCCTTCTTTAACAGACTATGGGTGATTTATCTATTTGACACATTCTGTACAATAGAAGGAACTTATTTCATAGTTTACCGCGACAAATGTATTGTGGGTATTTACCTAACAGTTTGTATGAATGGAAACTAATGTTGGCGTAATCTATTGAATTATTTTATTTGTTTCCTATTTATGTTATCCAAAAAGTGTCTGACATGATCATTAGAACCTAGGTCTAGCGTTTGAGCGTGTGACAGAGATAAAATTATTTTAATAGCAAACCCTGATCCCAATGATTCGACAGCCCCAACAGGGAGTGAAAGAGAACTGCTCTTTTTTAGGGACTCACGAGGATCAATTGAATTTCCTGATTCAAATTCTCTCTGACAAAAGAGTGATCAAGTTAAGATCTGACATCTGTAGCCATGTGATATATGACCAGATGTGTGGCAGTCAGATCACTGTCTGGTTAAGATCACTGCCCAGTTAAGATCACTGCCTGGTTCAGTGACTCGGGCATCACTAGCCGACACAGTGTACAGGCAGACATGAATAATTGAGTATTGATTTAGTGCCCAATTTTCCCACCTGTCATTCAGTCAGCATGGGAATCCCTGGAGGGAGCTTTGGAACATTGGGAATTCTGTCATCACTGGCTATGAATTTAGCCCCAGCTGACTGGCCAAAGTACGTGTGTGTTCATGTGTGTATGACAGGTCAAGACCATGCTATATATCACGATCATTAGAAATAGACTTCAACTTCAGACGTTTGAAAAGGTCCTGAGAATGTCAATATATTCTTTCCTTGGTGCTCACCCCCCCAGTTGCCTAGCACTGGCTCAAAATGACACTCGGATGCGAAGCGTACTTCTCTGACGTCTGACCACCGTGCAACCATAGTACACAATACTCTAGCAAGCCGAGAGAAGCTACTTGATGGAAACAGCGCATTATTTTTAATTAGCCTTCCCCAAACCATAGCCCTTAATTTAACCACTCTGAATTTAATACTTAAACTTAACCCTTTGAGATGTTTATGTTCTAACCCTGTAAACATGCAGAATTAACCCTGTAACCATGCAGAAGTAACCCTGCAACCATGCAGAATTAACCCTGTAACCATGCAGAAGTAACCCTGTAACCATGCAGAATTAAACCTGTAACCATGCAGAATTAACCCTGTAACCATGCAGAATTAACCCTGTAACCATTCAGAATTAACCCTGTAACCATTCAGAATTAACACTGTAACCATGCAGAATTAAACCTGTAACCATTCAGAATTAACCCTGTAACCATTCAGAATTAACCCTGTAACCATTCAGAATTAACCCTGTAACCATGCAGAATTAACACAGTAACCATGCAGAATTAACACTGTAACCATTCAGAATTAACCCTGTAACCATGCAGAATTAACCCTGTAACCATTCAGAATTAACCCTGTAACCATGCAGAATTAACACAGTAACCATGCAGAATTAACACTGTAACCATTCAGAATTAACCCTGTAACCATGCAGAATTAACACAGTAACCATGCAGAATTAACACTGTAACCATTCAGAATTAACCCTGTAACCATGCAGAATTAACCCTGTAACCATTCAGAATTAACCCTGTAACCATGCAGAATTAACACTGTAACCATTCAGAATTAACCCTGTAACCATTCAGAATTAATCCTGTAACCATGCAGAATTAACACTGTAACCATTCAGAATTAACCCTGTAACCATGCAGAATTAACACTGTAACCATGCAGAATTAAATCTGTAACCATTCAGAATTAACCCTGTAACCATGCAGAATTAACCCTGTAACCATGCAGAATTAACCCTGTAACCATTCAGAATTAACCCTGTAACCATGCAGAATTAACACTGTAACCATTCAGAATTAACCCTGTAACCATGCAGAATTAACCCTGTAACCATGCAGAATTAACCCTGTAACCATTCAGAATTAACCCTGTAACCATGCAGAATTAACACTGTAACCATGCAGAATTAACCCTGTAACCATGCAGAATTAACCCTGTAACCATGCAGAATTAACCCTGTAACCATGCAGAATTAACCCTGTAACCATTCAGAATTAACCCTGTAACCATGCAGAATTAACCCTGTAACCATGCAGAATTAACCCTGTAACCATTCAGAATTAACCCTGTAACCATGCAGAATTAACACTGTAACCATGCAGAATTAACCCTGTAACCATGCAGAATTAACCCTGTAACCATGCAGAATTAACCCTGTAACCATGCAGAATTAACCCTGTAACCATGCAGAATTAACCCTGTAACCATGCAGAATTAAATCTGTAACCATGCAGAATTAACCCTGTAACCATGCAGAATTAACCCTGTAACCATGCAGAATTAGACCTGTAACCATTCAGAATTAACCCTGTAACCATGCAGAATTAACCCTGTAACCATGCAGAATTAATGAGTCACAAATAGACGTTCATCCATAATACATTGAATTTCAAAGTGAAACTATGGGAACTTGTTGCAGGCGATATATCCCTTTTGCCCGACACATTGCGTAATGCGCTTAAGATGGTTATCACTGATGAATAATGGCAACATTAGCATAATTTATACCCTAGCTCAGACAAGCAGCGAAACATGACTTTGGGTTGTAGGGACATGCACGCACGCACACACACACACACACACACACACACACACACACACACACACACACACACACACACACACACACACACACACACACACACACACACACACACACACACACACACACACACACACACACACACACACACACACACACACAAAGCAAGAGATTTAAGGGTTCTGGAAATGAGGTGTCTCCTCCTCAGATGGATTTAGTAGGCTTGAGTCGATATCAGTCTGTAGTTTATACTCCTGCTGTGGATGTGTGTGTGTTTGTGTGTGCTCAAGTGTATGTGTTCATATGTGTGTGTACGTGTGTGTGTGTATTCACATGTGTGTGTGTGCATCCACATGATTGATATTATACTTGTAGTTTATAGCCCTTGGTCTACATGACACTAGGATGCGTGGCTCTATGCACATTGAACATACAGTATCTCATGGTTAGTGTTAGACTTGTGTTGACGGCTGAGGTTAATAGGCACAGGCATGACTTCATCACACTGCTCTGGTTTAACCATTTATGTACGGTGGCAGGGAGTCGAGCCTTTAAAGCTTTGGACCAGTAACCAAAAAGTCATTAGTTTGAATCTCAGAGCTGACAAGGGGAAAATCTGTTTATGTGTGCTTGAGTAAGGCACTAAACCCTAATTTCTCAAGAATTGCAGTTGATAACGGCAGACCTTGGCTGTGACCTGTCTCAGGGGAGTTTGGTATATGAAAAAAAAATATTCTACTTCACATTATTTATGCTTCACAAAACATAAGAGTTTGAAACTGGCCCCAAATAAACCCAGCCTACAACTATTTGGCTACATGTCCGCCACTAGCTCCATTAACATGTAATTGGTCAAACACGGTACTGTCCAGTTCATTCCTGATCATCATTGAAGTGTTCAAACCATTTTAAATTTGCAGAACGTGATTACTGAGAGCGCCAGACTTTATTCATTTAACTCCCCTGGAGGAACAAAAAACACAGTCAAGAAATTGAGTCACGTAGTCAAAAAACTATGTAAAAATATTACTCACTGGCTTTATCTGCTGCAGCTCATGTTCCCTAAAAGTTACACACTGTAGAACAGTGGTATCACCAGAAAAACATGTCCGAGGCATTTAACTAGCCTCGTTAAGAACACAACATTGCCCATCATTCCTCATTTCAAAAACAGCAGTTCCTAGCGTGGCCCTGTGTGGCTCCGGCCCATGTGCAGGGACAGATAAACCAGACTGTTCTGGTCGGACTATTTAACAGACCTTAATGACATTCACTCATCAAGTCTCATATAAACTTCCTCTGAAGAGAGGGGAATAACGTAATTATACAGATGGGGATTCTAGCTGGGTCTGTTATAGCTTGGGGCTAGTTTAATGCCTCGGACATGTTTCTTGGGGTCAAAACCAAGAGTAGAAGGATGATGCAGAGATGGAATTGAACCATGCTTACTGAAATGAGATGAAAAATATCACCAGTGGAATCCAAACTAATGTTTATCATCATGAAGCTAGACTTACCATTCTCTTGATTAGGTAAGTCGACCGTTCTAGTATGATAGTGACGATACCAGTTGTGCTTGTTCCTAGTGACAACCCACACAGTAGTAGTAGACTTACACTGTACTATAAACTGGGTGGTTCGAGCCCTGAATGCTGATTGGCTGACAGCCGTGGTATATAAGACTGTATACCAAGGGTATGAAAAAACATGTATTTTGACTGTTCTAATTACGCTGTTAACCAGTTTATAATAGCTGTAAGGCATCTCGGGGTTTGTTGAATATGGCCAATATACCACGGCTAAGGACTGTATCCAGGCACTCCACGTTGTGTCGTACAAGGAACAACCCTCAGCCGTGGTATATTGGCCATATACCAAACCCCATTGGGCCTTATTGCTTAATTATACCATGTCAATGTTGAATACTTGTTTCTGATTTACTTGAAAGGCATTCTAGAGTGTGCATTATTTCCCTATAACACACAGTATATCAGCAAGGTAGACTTCAATGGCTATAGTTCATTCTTACATGTTCTGTTTGTGCTGCTTTTTAAAACAAAAGTAAAATTCAAAGCATTATTGGCATTGTTGAATTAGATTTTCATAAAGGCAAGCTCGGACTGACGGTTTGGTTAGGTAAACCAGCAAGTCTGTTTGTCTGGTTACCATGGCAACTACTGTCGCTATCTAATCAAATTTGCCCACTACTTAAGTAGATGTTGAACTCGTTTCTACCAGGAAATGTGTTAAATTATAGCCATGGCTTAAAAGGGATAATCAACTCGGGGCTCTATGCGCGTTGTGGAACACACCTTCCACGTTATTTATTATATTCCATAGAGCACATAGCCCCTCATTGATCATTCCTTACTCAACCTACACAACAGCTATTGTAGTCAGGAGAGATAGTTTTGCTCTCTTTGTTCTGTGGGATATACAGTAACAGTGCTGACAAGTCCTTTATCATTATGAACCAGTGGACAGAGAAATGGTGCCGCCAGTAAACTCTGTTACAGGCATTTTGCCTCAAAACCCACCATGAGGTGGATAGTGTCTCACAATATGACACAGCCCCAAACACCAAATCCTCCCAAATCCTGACCCCTGAAAGTCCTTCCACAGATGACTGGCAAAGTGGTAAACCACAAGGGAGAACCCTAAACCTCAGCCCTCTACTGACAACACTCACTTCCTTGTTGATTACATTCCTCTGAGAAGATTATATAATATATCCTCCCAGAAAAATTAAAGAAGGGGGTATCATGGGATAACTCTTTTAGATGGATGGTGTCATTACCATGTGTTAGATAACATTGTGATAGCTATCCATGTGATGGACAACCTTGTTATGGACAACCATGTGATGGATGACCATGTGATGTGCGACCATGTGATGGACTACCATGTGATGGACAACCTTGTGATAGATGACCATGTGATGGACAACCATTTGATAGATGACCATGTGATGGGCGACCATGTGATGGACTACCATGTGATGGACAACCATTTGATAGATGACCATGTGATGGACAACCTTGTGATAGATGTCCATGTGATGGACAACCTTGTGATAGATGACCATGTGATGGACAACCTTGTGATAGATGTCCATGTGATGGACAACCTTGTGATAGATGACGATGTGATGGACAACCATTTGATAGGTGACCATGTGATGGACAACCATTTGATAGATGACCATGTGATGGACAACCTTGTGATAGACGACCATGTGATTGACAACCTTGTGATAGATGACCATGTGATGGACAACCATTTGATAGATGACCATGTGATGGACAACCTTGTGATAGACGACCATGTGATGGACAATCTTGTGATAGATGTCCATGTGATGGACAACCTTGTGATAGATGACCATGTGATGGACAACCATTTGATAGATGACCATGTGATGGACAACCTTGTGATAGATGTCCATGTGATGGACAACCTTGTGATAGATGACGATGTGATGGACAACCATTTGATAGATGACCATGTGATGGACAACCATTTGATAGATGACCATGTGATGGACAACCTTGTGATAGACGACCATGTGATTGACAACCTTGTGATAGATGACCATGTGACGGACAACCATTTGATAGATGACCATGTGATGGACAACCTTGTGATAGACGACCATGTGATGGACAATCTTGTGATAGATGTCCATGTGATGGACAACCTTGTGATAGATTACCATGTGATGGACAACCATTTGATAGATGACCATGTGATTGACAACCTTGTGATAGATGACCATGTGATGGACAACCATTTGATAGATGACCATGTGATGGACAACCTTGTGATAGATGTCCATGTGATGGACAACCATTTGATAGACGACCATGTGATGGACAACCATTTGATAGATGACCATGTGATGGACAACCATTTGATAGATGACCATGTGATGGACAACCATTTGATAGATGACCATGTGATGGACAACCTTGTGATAGATGACCATGTGATGGACAACCTTGTGATAGACCAGGTATTTCCATGTGGATCAGTCTTAATGACTGATTGTACTCCTGGTCTGACCAATTAAAGGTCACAATTTGGCGATATTAACTAGGGCTGTACAAACACACACACACACACACACACACACACACACACACACACACACACACACACACACACACACACACACACACACACACACACACACACACACACACACACACACACACACACACACACACAGTAACAGTCAAAAGATTGGACACACCTACTCATTCAAAGGGGTTTTCTTTATTTGTAGAATAACATACATTGTAGAATAATGGTGAATCAAAGCCAAGCTTATTAGTCACATGGGCCGAATACAACAGGTGTAGAAATAACAGTGAAATGCTTACTAACAAGCCTTCAACCAACAATGCAGTTTTAACAAAATAAAGTAAGAAATAAAAGTACAAAATAATACCGATAAGCAGTAAGATAACAATAGTGATGCTATTTACAGGGGTATCGGTACATAGTCAATGTGCGGTTAGTCAAGGTAATTGAGGTAATATGTACCAGTAGGTACAATTATTAAAGTGACTATGGGTAGATAATAACAGATAGTCCCACTAAGTGCAAACCAGACAGAATAGCGTATCGCTGCAGAACGCTCTATTAGCCATGCTGGTTAAGTGTGCTTTGAATTATAAATAAATCACTGACGGTGTCATCAGCAAAACACCCCCAAACCATAAAACCATCTCCTCTATGCTTCACTGTGGGAACTACAAACGCAGAGATCATCTGTTCAACTACTCCGCGTCTCTCAATGACATGGCTTTGGAACTCAAAGTTGGACTCATCAGACCAAAGGACAGATTTCCACCTGTCTAATGTCCATTGCTTGTGTTACTTGGCCCAAGCAAGTCTCTTCTTCTTATTGGTGTCCTTTAGTAGTGGTTTCTTTGCAGCAACTCGACCATGAAGTCCTGATTCACCCAGTCTCCTCTGAACAATTGATGTTGAGATGTGTCTGTTACTTGAACTCTGTGAAGCATTTATTTGTGCTGCAATTTCTGAGGCTGGTAACTTTAATGAACTTATCCTCTGTAGCAGAAGTAAGTCTGGGTTTTCCTTTCCGTTGGCGTTCCTCATGAGAACCAGTTTCATCAAAGCGCTTGATGGTTTTTGCGACTGCAATTGAAGAATCTTTCAAAGTTCCTCAAATGTTCCAGATTGACTGACCTTCATGTCTTAAAATAATGATGGTTTTTGCAACTGCACTTGAAGAAACTTTCAAAGTTCTTGAAATATTCCATATTTTTCACATTGACTGACCTTCATGTCTTAAAGTAATGATGGACTGTCATTTCGCTTTACTTATTTTAGCTGCTCTTGCCATAATATGGACTTATAATAATAATAATAATAATAATATGGACAAATAGGGCTATATTCTCTATGCCACCCCTACCTTGTCACAACTGATTGGCTCAAATGCATTAAGAAGTAAAGAAATTCCACAAATTAACCTTTAACAAGGCACACCTGTTCGTTGAAATGCATTCCAGGTGACTACCTCATAAATCTGGTTGACAGAATGCCAAAAGTGTGCAAAGCTTTCATCAAGCCAAACGGTGGCTACTTTGAAGAATCTCACATTTTGGTTACTACATGATTCCATGTGTGTTTTTTCAAAGTTTTTTGTCTTCACTATTATTCTACAATGTTGAAAATAGTAGAATTAAAGAAAAACCAATGAATGAGTCGATGAGTCCAAACTTTTGACTGGTACATTATGTATATACATAGATGCCCTACCGTTCAAAAGTGTGGGGTCACTTAGAAATGTCTTTATTTTTGTCTATTAAAATAACATCAAATTGATCCGAAAATAAAGTGTAGACATTGTTAATGTTGTAAATGCCTAATGTAGCTGGAAACAGCAGATGTTTTATGAAATATCTCCATAGGTGTACAGAGGCCCATTATCAGCAACCATCACTCCTGTGTTCCAATGGCATGTAGTGTTAGCTAATCCAAGTTTATAATTTTAAAAGGCTAAAACCCTTTTGCGATTATGTTAGCACAGCTGAAAAGTGTTGTTCTGATTAAAAAAAGCAATACAACTGGCCTTTAGACTAGTTGAGTATCTGGAGCATCAGCATTTGTGGGTTCGATTGCAGGCTCAAAATGGCCAGAAACAGACTTTCTTCTGAAATTCGTCAGTCTATTCTTGTTCTGAGCAATGAGGGCTATTTCATGCGAGAAATTGCCAAGAAACTGAAGATCTTGTACAACGCAGTGTACAACACCCTTCACAGAACAGTGCAAACTGGCCCTAACCAGAATAGAAAGAGGAGTGGGAGGCCCAGTGCACAACTGAGCAAGAGGACAAGAGGGGTGTCTAGTTTGAGAAACAGATGCCTCACAAGTCCAAACTGGCAGCTTCATTAAATAGTACCCGCAAAACACCAGTCTCAACGTCAACAGTGAAGAGGCAACTCCGGGATGCTGGCCTTCTAGGCAGAGTTGCAAAGAAAAAGCCATATCTCAGACTGGCCAATAAAAATAAAAGATTAAGATGGACAGAAGAACACAGACACTGGACAGATGAAGTTTGAGGTGTTCAGATCACAAAGAAGAACATTCGTGAGATGCAGAAAAAAAGATCCTGGAGGAGTGCTTGATGCCATCTGTCAAGCATGGTGGAGGCAATATGATGGTCGTGGGGTGCTTTGGTGGTGGTAAAGTGG
>NC_088224.1:86158977-86166477 GCF_036934945.1 Oncorhynchus masou masou
TTATATAAATGTCGCCACAAGCTCAGAATGGTGTCACCTGGGGAATGGTGGCACAGGACGCCAAACGATACACAGAGCATTCCAGCGTTCCGGAATAATGAGACAATGTGGGAACCCGATTCATACCTCCAGCCTGCCAGAATACACAGGGAAACAGGGATTTTACGGCTTTATCAAATCTATTTTCTCCTTTTCTCTCTATTTCTCTGTATTTTTCCACGGATAAGAGGTATATTGGAAAACATGGTGAGACCCGGAGGAGGGAGAGAACAGGCAGAATGGAGCCTGGTTTCCTGTTATGGAACAAGGTAAAACTGCATTGAAGGCCTTTACTAATGCAACTCAACACACTATATGGTCTGCATGTTATTCTGAATGGCTCAGTAAATAGGAGCATGGTGATCACAACATCAACATTGCGTGTTTGATTTCTGCATGAGTTTTCTGCATTGAACATATGTAGCTAAGTAAGTAAGCCTTTGTCCAAGCCAGAACGACATGGTCCTATCCCCTGTTTCTGTACCGTGACGTAGCTTGATGTACAAGAACGTCCCAGTCTGTCACAGGGCCACACAGACAAAACATCTCCTTCATGCTGAATGCCAAGCAGAGATTCAGAATAAGAATCACCTTTATTCTACAAAAACATTTGCAGGTTCTGGAATTTGAATTGGTGAAATGGTGCTTTCCACAATAAACAGAATACACAGACAAGATATACAGACGTAGCATTTACACAATCCACATACATTATGCACACAGTGAACACCAAGCTAAAAACATCAGACTACACTAGAAACACTAGAAACTACGCTCCAATTACAGGATGATCTGCAATGGGGGAAATATATATACCAGTGTATATGTAAGGGTCAGTCTGTGGCAGAGGGCATAAGGCAGGTGCAGGATGTGCGGGATGTGCAGAGTGCAATGTGCAGTTCTATGAAATTGCAGGGGGCCGTCGATGAATATTGACGAGTGCATAGTCCATAAATGAAGAGATCATCGCGGACCAGGTGGCCGGTTGGTGAGGGCCACGACGCGGGGGATTGAACTGTTCAGGTGGCGGGAAGTTTTGGTCGTGATTGACCTGAACCGTTTGCCAGAGGGGAACCTTTGAAGAGGGGGCAGCCGGGGTCGAAGGGGTCAGCAACGCGTCCTGGCCCTGGAGTCATGCAGGACCTCGATAGAGCGCAGGTGGCAGCCGATGACCCTCTCAGCAGACTGGACAATCTGTTACAGTTCGCCAGGCAGACACGTTCCCCAATCAGACAGTGATTGAGGAGGTGAGGACGGACTCCATGATGGCCACGTAGAACCGGATCAGTATCGTTTGAGATAGTTTGAGAGAGGCATCGGACCCACCCAGTCTTTAATATGACTCGATCGGGGATCAAACCCAATATCAGAGTGGCCACTGAATTGACTGAATATCAAAAGTAGAGATGCCCATGTGGTGAGAAAGTTTCAGTGTAGACAGACCATAGTAGAGATGTGGTGAGAAGGTCTCAGTGTAGACAGACCATAGTAGAGATGTGTTGAGGAGGTCTCAGTGTAGACAGACCATAGTAGAGATGTGTTGAGGAGGTGTCAGTGTAGACAGACCATAGTAGAGATGTGTTGAGAAGGTCTCCGTGTAGACAGACCATAGTAGAGATGTGTTGAGGAGGTGTCAGTGTAGACAGACCATAGTAGAGATGTGTTGAGGAGGTGTCAGTGTAGACAGACCATAGTAGAGATGTGTTGAGAAGGTCTCAGTGTAGACAGAACATAGTAGAGATGTGTTGAGGAGGTCTCAGTGTAGACAGACCATAGTAGAGATGTGTTGAGAAGGTCTCAGTGTAGACAGACCATAGTAGAGATGTGTTGAGGAGGTCTCCGTGTAGACAGACCATAGTAGAGATGTGTTGAGAAGGTCTCAGTGTAGACAGAACATAGTAGAGATGTGATGTGGAGGAGAAAGTTTCAGTGTAGACAGACCATAGTAGAGATGTGTTGAGAAGGTCTCAGTGTAGACAGACCATAGTAGAGATGTGGTGAGAAAGATTCAGTGTAGACAGACAATAGTAGAGATGTGTTGAGGAGGTTTCAGTGTAGACAGACCATAGTAGAGATGTGTTGAGAAGGTCTCAGTGTAGACAGAACATAGTAGAGATGTGGTGAGAAAGTGTCAGTGTAGACAGACCATAGTAGAGATAAAGTTTCAGTGTCATAGTAGAGAGTGTAGACAGACCATAGTAGAGATGTGTTGAGGAGGTTTCACATGTAGACAGAAACCATAGTAGAGGTTTCAATGTAGACAGAGATGTGTTGAGAAGGTCTCAGTGTAGACAGACCATAGTAGAGATGTGGTGAGAAAGTTTCAGTGTAGACAGACCATAGTAGAGATGTGTTGAGAAGGTTTCAGTGTAGACAGAACATAGTAGAGATGTGGTGAGAAAGTTTCAGTGTAGACAGACCATAGTAGAGATGTGTTGAGAAGGTCTCATGTGTTGAGAAGGTAGACAGACCATAGTAGAGATGTGGTGAGAAAGTGTCAGTGTAGACAGACCATAGTAGAGATGTGTTGAGAGATGGTTTCAGTGTAGACAGACCATAGAGATGTGGTAGTAGACAGATGATGTGTTGAGGAGGAGTGTAGACAGAACACAGTTTCAGTGAGAAAGTTTCAGTGTAGACAGACCATAGTAGAGATGTGTTGAGAAGGTCTCAGTGTAGACAGAACATAGTAGAGATGTGGTGAGAAAGTGTCAGTGTAGACAGACCATAGTAGAGATGTGTTGAGGAGGTTTCAATGTAGACAGACCATAGTAGAGATGTGTTGAGAAGGTCTCAGTGTAGACAGACCATAGTAGAGATGTGGTGAGAAAGTGTCAGTGTAGACAGACCATAGTAGAGATGTGTTGAGGAGGTTTCAGTGTAGACAGAACACAGTAGAGATGTGGTGAGAAAGTTTCAGTGTAGACAGACCATAGTAGAGATGTGTTGAGTAGGTTTCAGTGTAGGCAGACCATAGTAGAGATGTGTTGAGAAGGTCTCAGTGTAGACAGAACATAGTAGAGATGTGTTGAGTAGGTTTCAGTGTAGACAGAACATAGTAAAGACGTGTTGAGAAGGTCTCACCACATGGCGTATTCTGCAAATGAATAAAGTGCATATGTGACTCCTAGTTGTACTGTAATATGTGTGTACTAAAGGTAACTTAGCGTTGTTTGGGATCTTGTCCCCTCTGCCACCACAGCCTTGATGCAGATCCATATTGTTTTATTGAGCTGTTTGCTGCACAGTGGAGGAGATCCTTATTTTCTCATTGCTGCTAACAGCGTGAGCGAGTGGCAGATATTTTTAAAAGTGAGTGGGTGCATGAGCTAGCTAATAAACGCTTGAGCTCTACCTCCAGCATATAACACAGATAGAGCACACAAAACCGCAAACACACACACACACACACGCACACACACACACACACACACACACACACACACACACACACACACACACACACACACACACACACACACACACAAACACACACACACACACACAACACACACACACACACACACACACACACACACACACACACACACACACACACACACACACACACACACACACACACACACACACACACACACACACACACACACACACACACACACACACACACACACACACACACACACACACACAACCAGGTGGTAATATCCCACACATACACACGGAACACGTTCACACAAGCAAGCACACACACATGCACAAATATACACAAAAGCATCAAGCATCCTTCCCTTGCCCTTCACTCAAACCAACTCACAAACAAACCAACTCACAAACACACCAACTCACCGACGCACTCACCTACATAGCCGCCCCCCACCCCCCAAACAGACACACACACACACAGTCTTCAAGCATTGTTGTACCTCTCATTATTTGGGAAATCCATCTCTCTTCCCGTCGTTCCTCCTCCCTGCTCTCCCCTCCCCCCTCCTTTGGATGACTATCTAATCTGCTGCGTTATATTTAAAGCTGTCTATGAATAGTAATACCATTCGACATGAGAAAACAGACCTGAACCATTCCCTATCTAATGTAGCGGAGGATGTTGCCACAATCATTTCCGACAAAGAAAGGGGGGAGGGAGGGAGAGAGGAGAGAGGAGAGCGGGAGGGACAGAGAGAGAGGGATGGATGGATTGAGGGAGGGAGGAGAGAGGAGAGCGAGAGAGAGAGAGGGATGGATGGATTGAGGGAGGGAGGAGAGAGGAGAGCGGGAGGGACAGAGAGAGAGTGATGGATGGATTGAGGGAGGGAGGAGAGAGGAGAGCGGGAGGGACAGAGAGAGAGGGATGGATGGATTGAAGGAGGGAGGAGAGAGGAGAGCAGGAGGGACAGAGAGAGAGAGGGATGGATGGATTGAGGGAGGGAGGGAGGAGAGCGGGAGGGACAGAGAGAGAGGGATGGATGGATTGAGGGAGGGAGGAGAGAGGAGAGCAGGAGGGACAGAGAGAGAGGGATGGATGGATTGAGGGAGGGAGGAGAGAGGAGAGCGGGAGGGACAGAGAGAGGGATGGATGGATTGAGAGAGGGAGGGAGGAGAGAGGAGAGCAGGAGGGACAGAGAGAGAGGGATGGATGGATTGAGGGAGGGAGAAGAGAGGAGAGCGGGAGGGACAGAGAGAGAGGGATGGATGGATTGAAGGAGGGAGGAGAGAGGAGAGTGGGAGGGACAGAGAGAGAGGGATGGATGGATTGAGGGAGGGAGGGAGGAGAGAGGAGAGTGGGAGGGACAGAGAGAGAGGGATGGGTGGATTGAGGGAGGAGAGAGGAGAGCGGGAGGGACAGAGAGAGAGGGATGGATGGATTGAGGGAGGGAGGAAGGAAGGAGAGAGCAGTAGAGAAAAGGGAGAAAGAGAGTAGGGAGAAAGATAGAGACATTTTTTTCAGCAATTCCATTTAGCTTATATTCCCTCCCTCCCATCCGTCCCTCCCTCTGTGTTTAACCACGGTGGATATGATTACACCTCACACTCGTTTAGTGTGGCCTGTTCAGTGACTCGCTCTCTGCTTTCTTCCCTCGTTTCATGGATGAGGTGAATTCTAATGCTGTCTTCTTCTCTTCCCAGGGCTGAGTCACCCCTCCGCTCGTCACCCCTCCACACAGGCGTTGTCACACACAGGCGTTGCCACACACCGGCGTTACCACACACAAGCATTGCCACACACCGGCGTTACCACACACAAGCATTGCCACACACCGGCGTTACCACACACAAGCATTGTGAACTTTCCTCTCCTCTTCTTCATCCCTCTCTCCTTTCTTTCTTTCTTTCTTTCTCCTTTCCTTTCTCTCCTTTCTTTCTCTGTGTCTGATGGGTAGTTATAGATCAGCCATTCAGAGAGCGTTCAGACCTAATTTAGTCTTATCTTGACATCAGTTAACATATCAATCAATGAATCAAATGTGTTTATAATCAGTTGTTGTCACAAGATGCTCATACAGAAGCCCTCAACATATTACAGCTATTGATCAACCGGGTCAAACACATTAGCTACTGAGTCGGAGAATGACCCATTTATATCCACCCTCTTAACACGATTACACACAGCTTAGGGAGGATGAGGTGAATAGTGCTCACTATTGCTGAAGACCAATGCTTAGTGAATGGACTATGTCTAAACTAGAGTGTAATTCTGATCTTTCGGAAAAGTGGCGCAAGATGGGGCCATAGCGTCAAAACCATTCTATAGAATAGACATATCAAGAGTTGAAATGATCTGTATGATTGATGCATTTTGGAAGGCGTTTGTGATGCTAGTCTGTTAATAAACAGTGATGTGTAATGTATGTGCTACCGTACCTGAATGTGTATCAGGAGGGTTCGGTCAGGCTATATGTTAAGCACGAGTCTGTCCTTCTCTCAGTGAAACAGTCACATTGAGGCTGACTGTCCTTCTCTCAGTGAAACAGTCACATTGAGGCTGACTGTTCTTCTGTCAGTGAAACAGTCACATTGAGGCTGACTGTTCTTCTCTCAGTGAAACAGTCACATTGAGGCTGACTGTTCTTCTCTCAGTGAAACAGTCACATTGAGGCTGACTGTTCTTCTCTCAGTGAAACAGTCACATTGAGGCTGACTGTCCTTCTCTCAGTGAAACAGTCACATTGAGTCTGACTGTTCTTCTGAATGCTTATCCCTTGATCATGACCAGCTTCATTTGTCTCAATTAAGGCCGACAGCTTTTTCTTTTCTCATGTCCACTTCAATTAGCACTTCCCGCTACAGTGCACACCAGTGTGTGTGTGTGTGTGCATGCGTGAATGAGTGCGTGTCTGTGTGTTTCTGTGTGTGTGTCGCACGTGTGTTGCATTTGGTTGTGTTTATGAGTACACACAAAATCCCCACACTAATAGATATCTACACACACATAACGCAGATTGAAAGTATTTTATGGGAGTTGTGCAAGGGCACCATGACCCAGAGACAGCAGTAGTAGTAGTACTAGAGTACAGACCTGTCACCTGGACACAGAGACAGCAGCAGTAGTACTAGAGTAGAGACCTGTCACCTGGACACAGAGACAGCAGCAGTAGTACTAGAGTAGAGACCTGTCACCTGGACACAGAGACAGCAGTAGTAGTACTAGAGTAGAGACCTGTCACCTGGACACAGAGACAGCAGCAGTAGTACTAGAGTACAGACCTGTCACCTGGACCCAGACACAGCAGCAGTAGTACTAGAGTAGAGACCTGTCACCTGGACACAGAGACAGCAGCAGTAGTACTAGAGTAGAGACCTGTCACCTGGACACAGAGACAGCAGCAGTAGTACTAGAGTACAGACCTGTCACCTGGACACAGAGACAGCAGCAGTAGTACTAGAGTACAGACATGTCACCTGGACACAGAGACAGCAGCAGTAGTACTAGAGTACAGACCGGTCACCTGGACACAGAGACAGCAGTAGTAGTACTAGAGTACAGACCTGTCACCTGGACACAGAGACAGCAGCAGTAGTACTAGAGTACAGACCGGTCACCTGGACACAGAGACAGCAGTAGTAGTACTAGAGTACAGACCTGTCACCTGGACACAGAGACAGCAGCAGTAGTACTAGAGTAGAGACCTGTCACCTGGACACAGAGACAGCAGCAGTAGTACTAGAGTACAGACCGGTCACCTGGACACAGAGACAGCAGCAGTAGTACTAGAGTAGAGACCTGTCACCTGGACACAGAGACAGCAGTAGTAGTACTAGAGTACAGACCGGTCACCTGGACACAGAGACAGCAGTAGTAGTACTAGAGTACAGACCTGTCACCTGGACACAGAGACAGCAGCAGTAGTACTAGAGTAGAGACCTGTCACCTGGACACAGAGACAGCAGCAGTAGTACTAGAGTACAGACCTGTCACCTGGACACAGAGACAGCAGCAGTAGTACTAGAGTACAGACCTGTCACCTGGACACAGAGACAGCAGCAGTAGTACTAGAGTAG
>NC_088224.1:86168977-86216464 GCF_036934945.1 Oncorhynchus masou masou
TGTTCTGACAGAAAACGGTGTAAATAAGGGGAATCTTCCATGCTCAAATAAATGCAGCCATCACCAAACCAATGAGACACACTACAAAAGAGAACGACCTTCCCACAAATACGAATTTATCAGAAATAACTCATTAAATAATGGGAAGCGAAAGGGAGAGGGGAGTCAGAGGGGGAATATTAGGGGAGGGGGTACCCCATCCTTAGAAACAGTTGCCAAGGCAACAGGGGTACAGTAGAGGCAATGATTTGGGGGGAAATATTCTCAGTATTGTCTTCTCATCACACAGTGGGCTTCAGACAGACTCACTCTCCAAATGGCGACACAGCAAATAACTTCCCTCCCCACTTCAGTCTGAGAGAGAGAGACAAAGAGATAGATGGAGGGAGAGAAACAGAGAAAGAGAGATAGAGAGAGAGATGGAGAGAGAGTCAAACAGAGAGAGAAGAGAAACTTGCTGAGCTAATGATGCATCATGGAGTGATGGACAAGTGCTCCAGTTCCCCTGGAGGAGAAGAAAGAGGAGCAGGAGGAGGAGAGGAGGGAGGGAGCTGAGAAGCAGAGAACGAGGGGGAAGAGGAGGAGGAGGGCTGAGATGAAGAGAAAAGGGAGGATGGCTGAGAGGAAGGGAGGAGGGGGAGGAGGCGAAGGGCTGAGAGGAAGGGTGTATTGTATTGCTGCCAAGGCAGCAGCTACTCTTCCTGGGGTCCAGTAAAATTAAGGCAGTTTATAAAATTGTAAAAACATTACAATGCATTCACAAATTTCACAACACACTGTGTGCCCTCAGGCCCCTACTCTACCGCTACCACATATCTACATTACAAAGTCCATGTGAACGTGTGTGTATAGTACGTATGTTATTGTGTGTATGCATGTGTATGTGCCTATGTTTGTGTTGCTTCACAGTCCTGCCTGTTCTATAAGTTCGATTTGTATCTGTTTTTTAAATCTAATGTTACTGCATCCGTTGCTTGATGTGGAATAGAGTTCCATGTCGTCATGGCTCTATGTAGTACTGAGCGCCTCCCATAGTCTGTTCTGGACTTGGGGACTGCTAAGAGACCTCTTGTGGCATGTCTTGTGGGGAATGCATGGGTGTCCGAGCTGTGCACCAGTAGTTCAAACAGACAGCTTAATGCATTCAACTTGTCAAATCCGCTCATAAATATTAGTGATGAAGTCAATCTCTCGTCCACTTCCAGGAGAGATGTACATGCATATTACTAATATTAGGGCCAATGTGTTCTGAGCCAATTCTAAATTTTGCGGCACCTAAACACACGACTGAACAGTAGTCCAGTTGTAATGCGATGCTACTGGCGGCAGAGAAGTCAGGCGCAGGAGAGCGGAAACTGATTTGCAACGGATGTGTTTAATAACCATAAACCACCGTCCACAGAATAATACAATAAACTGGCAAAACCCAAACAAAACCCGGTAAATACCAGCATACCGTGCACAAGCACTGCAACAAACAATTACGGACAAGGACATGGGGGGGGGCAGAGGGTTAAATACGCAACATGTAATTGATGGAATTGGAACCAGGTGTGATGGAAGACAAGACAAAACCAATGGAAAATGAAAAGTGGATCGGCAATGGCTAGAAGGTCGGTGACGTCGACCGCAGAACGCCACCCGAACAAGGAGAGGGACCAACTTCGGCGGAAATCGTGACACCAGGTGCGACCAAACTAGGGCCTGTAGGACCTGCCTTGTTGATAGTGCAGCTAAAAAGGTTGAGTAGCGCTTTATTATGGACAGACTTTTCCCCTTAGCTACTGTTGTATCAATATGTTTTGACAATGACAGACCTCAACTTGCTCAATTTACACATTATTTATTACAATATGTACACTAGTTGAGGTTTAGGGTTAAGTGAATGATTTGTCCCAAATACAATGCTTTTAGTTTTAGAAAAATTCAATCTTTCAATCAATCAATGTATTTATAAACAGCCTAAAACCCCAAACAGCAAGCAATGCAGATGAAGAGGCATTTAGGACTAAGTTATTCCTTGCCGCACACTCTGAAACTAACTGCAGCTCTTTGATAAGTGTTGCAGTCATTTCAGTTGCTGTAGTAGCTGACATGTATAGTGTTGAGTCATCCGCGTAAATAGAGACACTGGTTTTACTCAAAACCAGTGGCATGTCGTTAGTAAAGTTTGAAAAAAGTAAGGGGCCTAGACAGATGCCCTGGGGAATTCCTGATTCTACTGGGATTATGTTGTAGATGCTTCCATTAAAGAACACCCTCAGTGTTCTTTTAAACAGGTAACTCTTTATCCACAATATAGCAGGTGGTGTAAAGCCATAAATTATTCCAGCAGCAGACTATGATTGATAATGTCAAAACCACACTGACGTTTAACATAACAGCCCTCCACAATGTTTTTATCATCAATTTCTCTCAGCCAATCAGTCATTTGTGTAAGAGCTGTGCTTGTTGAATGTCCTTCCCTATAAGCATGCTGAAAGTTTGTTGTCAGTTAGTTTACAGTGAAATATCAGGTCAAAAACCATTATTTTCAAAAGTTTACTAACGGTTGGTATCAGACTGATTGGTTGGCTATTTGAGCCAGTAAACGGTGTTTGCTATTCTTAGGTAGCAGAATGACTTTTGCTTCCCTCCTAGCACTTTCTAGAAAGCTTAAATTTAAAATATGGCAAGTAGAAATGGCAATATTGTTCGGTATTATCCCCAGTAATTTTCCATCTGAGTTGTCAGACGCCGGTGTCCCGACATTGTTGATAGACAACAATCGTTTTTTTCACTTCTTCCGCACTCAGGTTATGGAATTCAAAATTACAATGCGTGTCTTTCATAATTTCGTCAGATTAACTTGGGATGTATAGTGTCAGCATTTGTTGCTGGCATGTCATGCCAAACTTTGCTAATCTTGCCAATGCAAAAATCATTAAAGTAGTTGACAATATCAGTTGGTTTTGTGATGAATGAGCCGTCTTATTCATTTAACATCTTGAGTGTAGGATTTTCGTTTTTGGCCAAAAAACGTACCCATTTGAAACTTCCTATTTCTCAGGCCCAGAAACTAGAATATGCATATAATTGTCAGATTAGGATAGAAAACATTCTAAAGTTTCCAAAACGGTCAAAAATATTGCCTGTGAGTATACCAGAAATAATTTTGCAGGCAGAAACCTGTTTTTCCTGAAAGCTCTCTGTTCCATTGGATGCATTGCCTCCATTTAAAGGGATATCAACCAGATTCCTTTTCCTATGGCTTCCTCAGTGTATCAACAGTCTTTAGACATAGTTTTAGGATTTTATTTTGAAAAATTTGCGAGAAAGATAACATTGCGTCAGTGGATAGCTGGGTGTTTGCAGAGTTTTGCTTGCGCAACAGAGTGGGGCAGACATTGTCTCTTCCTCTCCTATTGAAAAAGCGACAGTCCAGGTTGATATATTATCGATTATATATTTTAAAAACAACCCAAGGATTGATTATAAAAAAGGTTTGGCATGTTTCTGTGGACATTATGGAAACTATTTGGAATTTCCGTCTGCAATGTCGTGACCGTCTCGAGCCTGTGGATTTCTGAACATAACGCGCCTAACAAATGGAGGTATTTTGGATATAAAAATTATCTTTATGGAACAAAAGGAACATTTATTGTGTAACTAGGAGTCTCATGAGTGCAAACATCCGAAGATCATCAAAGGTAAGCGATTTAATCTATTGCTTTTCTGACTTTCGTGACCAATCTACTTTGCTGCTAGTGTTTGTAATATTTTGTCTACTGAGAGAGATGTTCTTACATAAACGCTTGTTATGCTTTCACCGAAAAGCTGTATTGAAATCTGACACACCAGGTGGATTAACATCAAGCTAAACTGTGTTTTGCTATATTGCACTTGTGATTTTGATGGAGCTGAGTCATTGTGCCTTTTGTAACCGTGACCACACATGCTGGGAGATGGGAAGCAAGTACAGGGTGAGGATTTAATAATAAATAGACATGAAACTAAACAAGAACAGCATCTGGACAAGAGAAGCAAAACACCATCAATACAGACATGGGAATGAAACTGAGGAAGTGATAGATAGTAGTAGGCAATCAATGACGTAATGGAGTCCAGGCGAGTCTGATGAAGCGCTGGTGTGCGTAATTATAGTGACAGCTGTGCATAACGATAGTGACAGGTGTGCGTAATGACAGTGACAGGTGTGCGTAATGATAGTGACAGGTGTGCGTAATTATAGTGACAGGTGTGTGCAACAATAATGACAGGTGTGCGTAACGATAGTGACATGTCTGCGTAATGATAGTGACAGGGGTGCGTAATGATGAGCAACCTGGCGACATCGAACACAAGAGAGCGGGAGAGGTAGACATGACAGAACCCCTCTCTCGGGGTGCCATCTGACACGACGGCTGAGGTGTGAAACGGGAGCAGACGTGACAGTTTTTTTTCTCCCAAAATGTTATTAATTTCGTTTCAATTTCAATTTCATTAATTCCTTAATTAATTTCATTCATCCAAAGCTTTTTACACCTTTTGAAAAAATATATATATTTGTTTCATAACGTAGTTTCTTCTTCTTTTTATTCAGTTAAGTCACATGATTTCTCAATTTGCAAAATGTTTACCAATCGGTTGTGCAGCCGGACTTATTTGCCATTCCTTTTGCCTCATCCCTCTCAACAGTACAATTTTTCAATTTTTCATCAATCCACGGGGATTTAATAATATTTTAAATGATGAAGATACATGTATTTACAAGAATGTTTACTATAACAAATAGTGTATTTAGAATGTTAGTGCTCTGCAGTTTCACCGGATGTTGGCCCGGTGGGACGTTAGCGTCTCACCTACCCTAGAGGGGTTAATAACCTTTTGTAACTAGGGGGCAATATTTTCATTTTTGGATAAAAAAAACGTTCCCGTTTTAAACAGGATATTTTGTCACGACAAGATGCTCGACTATTCATATAATTGACAGCTTTGGATAGAAAACACTCTAACGTTTCAAAAACTGCAAAGATATTGTCTGTGAGCGCAACAGAACTGATGTTAGAGGCGAAACCCAGATAAAAATCCAATCAGGAAGTGCCCCATATTTTGAAAGCGCTGCATGCCAATGACTCCTTATATGGCTGTGTATGGGCTACGAATGAGCTTACACTTTCTATGTATTCCCCAAGGTGTCTACAGCATTGTGACGTCTTTTTATGCATTTATGTTGAAGAATAGCCGTAAGGGACCACATTGAGCAAGTGGTTACATGATGGCCACAGACCCACTCCAAAAGGCTTTCGGAGCCATCATCGACTCAGTGCGTTTTGTCCAACATGCCTCTGGACCCACTCACTGTCACAGTCATACGCTGGACCTAGTTTTGTCCCATGGAATAAATGTTGTGGATCTTAATGTTTTTCCTCATAATCCTGGACTATCGGACCACCATTTTATTACGTTTGCAATTGCAACAAATAATCTGCTCAGACCCCAACCAAGGAACATCAAATGTCGTGCTATAAATTCACAGACAACACAAAGATTCCTTGATGTCCTTCCAGATTCCCTCTGTCTACCCAATGACACCAGAGGACAAAAATCAGTTAACTACCTAACTGAGGAACTCATTTTAACCTTGCGCAATACCCTAGATGCAGTTGCACCCCTAAAAACTAAAAACATTTCTCATAAGAAACTAGCTCCCTGGTACACAGAAAATACCCCAGCTCTGAAGCAAGCTTCCAGAAAATTGGAACGGAAATGGCGCCACACCAAACTGGAAGTCTTCCGTCTAGCTTGGAAAGACAGTACCGTGCAGTACCGAAGAGCCCTTATTGCTGCTCGATCATCCTATTTTTCTAACTTAATTGAGGAAAATAAGAACAATCCGAAATTCCTTTTTGATACTGTCGCAAAGCTAACTAAAAAGCAGCATTCCCCAAGAGAGGGTGACTTTCACTTTAGCAGTGATAAATTCATGAACTTCTTTGAGGAAAAAATTATGATTATTAGAAAGCAAATTACAGACTCCTCTTTAAATCTGCGTATTCCTTCAAAGCTCCGTTGTCCTGAGTCTGCACAACTCTGCCTGGACCTAGGATCAAGAGAGACGCTCAAGTGTTTTAGTACTATATCTCTTGACACAATGATGAAAATAATCATGGCCTCTAAACCTTCAAGCTGCATACTGGACCCTATTCCAACTAAACTACTGAAAGAGCTGCTTCCTGTGCTTGGCCCTCCTATGTTGAACATAATAAACGGCTCTCTATCCACCGGATGTGTACCAAACTCACTAAAAGTGGCAGTAATAAAGCCTCTCTTGAAAAAGCCAAACCTTGACCCAGAAAATATAAAAAACTATCGGCCTATATCGAATCTTCCATTCCTCTCAAAAATCTTAGAAAAGGCTGTTGCTCAGCAACTCTCTGCCTTCCTGAAGACAAACAATGTATACTAAATGCTTCAGTCTGGTTTTAGACCCCATCATAGCACTGAGACGGCACTTGTGAAGGTGGTAAATGAAATTTTAATGGCATCGGACCGAGGCTCTCGTGCTCCTAGACCTCAGTGCTGCTTTTGATACCATCGATCACCACATTCTTTTGGAGAGATTGGAAACCCAAATTGGTCTACACGGACAAGTTCTGGCCTGGTTTAGATCTTATCTGTCAGAAAGATATCAGTTTGTCTCTGTGAATGGTTTGTCCTCTGACAAATCAACTGTAAATTCCGGTGTTCCTCAAGGTTCCGTTTTAGGACCACTATTGTTTTCACTATATATTTTACCTCTTGGGGATGTTATTCGAAAACATAATGTTAACTTTCACTGCTATGCGGATGACACACAGCTGTACATTTCAATGAAACATGGTGAAACCCCAAAATTGCCCTTGCTAGAAGCATGTGTTTCAGACATAAGGAAGTGGATGGCTGCAAACTTTCTACTTTTAAACTCGGACAAAACAGAGATGCTTGTTCTAGGTCCCAAGAAACAAAGCCATCTTCTGTTGAATCTGACAATTAATCTTAATGGTTGTACAGTCGTCTCAAATAAAACTGTGAAGGACCTCGGCGTTACTCTGGACCGTGATCTCTCTTTTGAAGAACATATCAAGACCATTTCAAGGACAGCTTTTTTCCATCTACGCAACATTGCAAAAATCAGAAACTTTCTGTCCAAAAATGATGCAGAAAAATTAATCCATGATTTTGTCACTTCTAGGTTAGACTACTGCAATGCTCTAGTGCTAAATACGGCTGCTAGAATCCTGACTAGAACCAACAAATTTGATCATATTACTCCAGTGCTAGCCTCCCTACACTGGCTTCCTGTCAAAGCAAGGGCTGATTTCAAGGTTTTACTGCTAACCTACAAAGCATTACATGGGCTTGCTCCTACCTATCTCTCTGATTTGGTCCTGCCGTACATACCTACACGCTACGGTCACAAGACGCAGGCCTCCTAATTGTCCCTAGAATTTCTAAGCAAACAGCTGGAGGCAGGGCTTTCTCCTATAGAGCTCCATTTTTATGGAACGGTCTGCCTACCCATGTCAGAGACGCAAACTCGGTCTCAACCTTTAAGTCTTTACTGAAGACTCATCTCTTCAGTGGGTCATATGATTGAGTGTAGTCTGGCCCAGGAGTGGGAAGGTGAACGGAAAGGCTCTGGAGCAACGAACCACTCTTGCTGTCTCTGCCTGGCCGGTTCCCCTCTTTCCACTGGGATTCTCTGCCTCTAACCCTATTACAGGGGCTGAGTCACTGGCTTACTGGGGCTCTCTCATGCCGTCCCTGGAGGGGGTGCGTCACCTGAGTGGGTTGATTCACTGATGTGGTCATCCTGTCTAGGTTGGCACCCCCCCTTGGGTTGTGCCATGGCGGAGATCTTTGCGGGCTATACTCAGCTTTGTCTCAGGATGGTAAGTTGGTGGTTGAAGATATCCCTCTAGTGGTGTGGAGGCTGTGCTTTGGCAAAGTGGGTGGGGTTATATCCTTCCTGTTTGGCCCTGTCCGGGAGTGTCCTCGGATGGGGCCACAGTGTCTCCTGACCCCTCCTGACTCAGCCTCCAGTATTTATGCTGCAGTAGTTTATGTGTCGGGGGGCTGGGGTCAGTTTGTTATCTGGAGTACTTCTCCTGTCCTATTCGGTGTCCTGTATGAATCTAAGTGTGCTCTCTCTAATTCTCTCCTCCTCTCTCTCGGAGGACCTGAGCCCTAGGACCATGCCCCAGGACTACCTGACATGATGACTCCTTGCTGTCCCCAGTCCACCTGGCCGTGCTGCTGCTCCAGTTTCAACTGTTCTAACTTATTATTATTCGACCATGCTGGTCATTTATGAACATTTGAACATCTTGCCCATGTTCTGTTATAATCTCTACCCGGCACAGCCAGAAGTGGACTGGCCACCCCACATTGCCTGGTTCCTCTCTAGGTTTCTTCCTAGGTTTTGGCCTTTCTAGGGAGTTTTTCCTAACCACCGTGCTTCTACACCTGCATTGCTTGCTGTTTGGGTTTTAGGCTGGGTTTCTGTACAGCACCTTGAGATATCAGCTGATGTACGAAGGGCTATATAAATAATTTTGATTTGATTTGATTTGGCTCCCACAGAAAATCGTGTGTAAAGTACAGAAGTAGCCATTTTCCAATCGCTTCTAATGAGAAACCAATTGTCCCGGTGGATATATTATCGAATAGATATGTGAAAAACACCTTGAGGATTGATTCTAAACAACGTTTGCCATGTTTCTGTCGATATTATGGGGCTAATTTGGAAAAGGTTTTGCCGTTGTAGTGACCACATTTTCTGGTCGATTTCTAAGCCAAACATGAAGAACAAACGGAGCTATTTCGCCTACAAAAATAATATTTTTAGAAAAAAGTAACATTTGCTATCTAACTGGGAGTCTCCTGAGTGAAAACATCCAAAGTTCTTCAAAGGTAAAGGATTTAATTGTATTGCTTTTCTTATTTTCGTGAAAATGTTGCCTGCTGCTAGCAGGGCATAATGCTATGCTCGGCTATGATAAACTAACACAAATGCTTGTCTAGCTTTGGCTGTAAAGCATATTTACAAAATCTGAGATGACAGGGTGATTAACAAAAGGCTAATATATTTCATTTGTGATTTCATGAATATTTTCTAGGGATATTTATGTCCGATGCCTTATGCAAATTATGCGGGATGGAGAGTTAGTAGAGGCAGTCTGATGGCCTAGAGATGGAAGCTGTTTTTCAGTCTCTAGGTCCCAGATTTGATGCACCTGTACTGACCTCGCCTTTTGGATGATAGCAGGGTGAACAGGTAGTGGCTCAGGTGATTGTTGTCCATGATGATCTTTTTGGCCTTCCTGTGACATCGAGTGGTGTAGGTGTCCTGAAGGGCAGCTAGTTTACCCCTGGTGATGCGTTGTGCAGACCTCACTACCCTCTCGAGAGCCTTACGGTTGTGGGCGGAGCAGATGCCATACCAGGCGGTGATACAGCCCGACAGGATGCTCTCTATTGTGCATCTGTAAAAGTTTGTGAGTGTTTTCAGTGACAAGCCAAATTTCTTCAGCCTCCTGAGGTTGAAGAGGCGCTGTTGCATATTCCTCACCACGCTGTCTGTGTGGGTGGACCATTTCATTATGTCCGTGATGTGTATGCCGAGGAACTTAAAACATTCCACCTTCTCCACTACTGTCCCCTCGATGTGGATAGGTGAGTGCTCCCTCTGCAGTGTCCTGAAGTCCATGATCATCTCATTTGTTTTGTTGACATTGAGTGTGAGGATATTTTCCTGACACCACACTCCAAGGGCCCTCACCTCCTCCCTGTAGGCTGTCTCGTCGTTGTTTGGTGATCAAGCCTGCCACTGTAGTGTCATTTGCAAACTTGTTGATTGATCTGATGTGAATACAAGATAAATAATGATGAAATTATTCTTGTTAAGGTAGGAATGTGATTTTAGTTTTCTAACAAGATAATTGTTTTTTAAGATGCTTTGCACCAGTAAGTAGCCATGCCTGAGGAAGCTCAGAGAGCATGTCATCATGATGGAAACACCCCCTTGTTACCAGATTGCATAAAGGATGAGTTGAGAAATAACAAACCAGACCAGAGAGACATGAGACCATGGTCCGCACGTTGAAATGGTTAGAAACTCTCAATACGAGGTGAAGAAAATGAACTAACTAGACCAGAACTTTGATGGTTGCTGCTGGCGTGTAAAGTGGTCGGTAGCTGAACTCTGAATAATCAACCTTTAGAACAGAGAGACGAAGAGCTGCAGCTCATGTCCATCGTGGTCCGAATCCTGAATGCCAACATGAAGAGGAAGAGGAAGAGAGGAGAAGCTCACCTCAGACAATCACCGGTGAATCATTGAAGCCACAGACAACTTAGCAGAAGATTATTGTGAACTCTGGTGGACAATCAGAGCCTTACATCCACGGGAGAGCCCACCGAAACAACTTTCCAAGAATGCTTGGTCCTGACCGAGATAGACGACGAACGAAGGCATTCAACACGTAGATTAAATCATTATTTTCCTATCCCAAACGGGCAGTGGTTCATGTCAAAGGTATATGATTAATCCCCACCTTTTCCCCGTCTCTCCATTTTCCCTACCCCCTTCTCCATCTGTGTTTAATAAGCTGCCATATTGTCACGCCCTAACCGTAGATTGCTTTGTTTATATGTTTAGTTTGGTCAGGGTGTGATGTGGGTGGGTATTCTATGTTTTTGTTCTATGTTTGTATTTCTATGTGTTTGGCCTGGTATGGTTCCCTATCAGAGGCAGCTGTCAATCGTTGTCTCTGATTGAGAACCATTCTTAGGCAGCCTGGTTTCGCCCTTGAGTTGTGGGTAGTTGTTTTCTGTTTTGTGTGTATTCACCTGACAGAACTGTTTAGTTTCTTTCATTCACTTTGTTATTTTGTTTTGTGTTTTCAGTCTAATAAATTAACATGGACATTTAACACACTGCATATTGGTCAGATCCTTCCTACTCCTCCTCAGACGAAGAAGAGATTTGTTCACATATCTTGTCAGTCCACTAGGGACCTTTGTCTCATGCAAGTGTTTATGTGTATTCTGTGTTATTATTTAGTTAGTTAGTAAATAAATAATTAAATACATTTCTGTAGTACTGAAAAGGGCTAAAGGTTGGGGTCCTTACTGATCCAAGAAGGTTGTGACTGCTCAGAATGAGACTGATATGAGGTAATGATTAATAATTGACTGCTATCAATATATAACTTATATATCTTTAGTGTTTCATTCGTGAGATAGTAAGTCTCTAAACAACCTCTTCTGTGGTGCCCCTAATTCCTAATGAGTTAATTCTTACATTATTAATTTAATGAAAGTCACTATACTGGCGACGTGCGTGATCAAAGAAGCCACATCAAGCCTATTATCCTCGGCAAACAAACAACTGCCAAGTTGGAACTGAATCCGGTTTGTTTCCGAAACACAGTGAAGTAGATACCGCTCCGACAGCGATGCAATTGTTCTTTAATTTCTCCAGACAATGAGGGCTCCTTTGCAAAACTCATCCGGTATGGTTAGAAGCTTAGCGTCTCTATCAAACAAGCTTCACCTTGTCTGTTAAGTGGGATTCTGGGAGAAGAAATAGCGGTCCTAGCTGTTAAAAGCTAACCGCGTCGCAGATTCCATGGCAATGACACGTTTGGTATTCGTATCTAGTTAACAGCTGTTATGTTTTAATAAAAAATATCAAACCAATTGTTTCCAGCATACAGTGTTCCCCTGTGCACTGAAGGAGCAGGAGGAGGGATGAGAGGTGAGTGGAGAGAGGAGCAGGAGGGATGAGAGGTAGAGTATAGGGAGGAGGGCTGTGAGGAAGAGTGGAGAGAGGAGCAGGATAGCTGAGAGGTAAAGTGCAGGGAGAAGAAGGAGGGCAAAGGGGTAGAGTGAAGGGAGGAGAAAGAGGGATGAGAGGTAGAGTATAGGGAGGAGGAGGGCTGTGAGGAAGAGTGGAGAGAGGAGCAGGATAGCTGAGAGGTAGAGTGGAGAGGGAGTAGAAGGAGGGATGAGGGGAATAGTGAAGGGAGGAGGAGGGCTGAGAGAAAGAGTGGAGAGGGAGGAGGAAGAGGGCTGAGAGGAAGCATGGGAGGAGGAGGGCTGAGGCCAGGGGAAGAGGAGGAGGAAGGCTGAGGTCAGGGGAGGAGGAGGGCTGAGAGGAAGAGCGGAGGGCTTGGTTACTACACCAAGCAGGGGCCATGATCCTCTGCCCAGGCGTTGTTGACGTATATCCGATCTTACATTGACTGGATAGATATTTTAAGTATCAGCTAACCACATCATATGTTATAGCAATCTGGTGCCTGACAGCACATTCCATGACATGGCATGCAACCATTGGTAGATGTATGCAACCTATGAGCAGGGGAAAGCCACCTGTCTATGATGTGAACTTCCCCCACCACGTCCCATTACAGAAACAGACCAATGAGGTTGTTCCACTGGATGTCAGAAGGTGAATTCACCAATTTGTAAGTCGCTCTGGATAAGAGCGTCTGCTAAATGACTTAAATGTAAATGTAATGTAAATGCTTCCTCTTTACACCTCAAGCAAATGGTCACATGGTCAGGGTTGCTTCTCTCCAGGTGGTTACTATATGTACTGTATGGTGCAGGGTTTCTACTTCATTATGTCTCCACTGACACAGCCAGTGTCCCCATTGAAGACACAGATCCTAGGTCAAATCTCTGAGCTGAGGCAGATGGGTAGTTCCATTAAATGAGTGCCTTTGATTTTTTTTGTAAAAATTGTGCACAAAATTGCATTTAAAAAACCTGTTTTATTAAAGATCGCTTCGCCATTTCTTAGATAATAAAAATCTACAGTTCTCCTAATTTCAGTTTGTGACAAAACAAGCAAATATGGTGTAGAGAATCACTATACAATAATCTAGAACGTTGGGAAATATATTTTCCATTAGCAAAAATATTGTACTTTAAAACCTCTTAGAGATCAGGCTACTTTTTTCAACATTCTGTTAAAAATCGCACAACATTTCAACGTCCTGCTACTCATGCCAGGAATATAGTATATGCATATGATTAGTATGTGTGCATAGAAAACACTCTGACGTTTCTAGAACTGGTTCAATGGTGTCTGTGACTATAACAGAACGAGTTCCGTGGTCAAAATCACCAGAAAACCTGGTCACTAAATCGACGAAGAAAACATCAAACCGCCAGTCCATGTGTTGTCTATTGGAAGGAAAAATAGTTAAGGCTGAGAATACAGTTCCTATAACTTCCACACGATGTCGCCAGTGTTGTGATTTCGATTCAACTAAATCGTTGGTCATCTGAGTAATAGCCACATCCGGTTGTCAAGTCCACAGCTGTAAACAATGGAACCGGAAAAGTTGGTTACGTTTACCAAACTTGTGCTTATTGAATACAGATCGCTCCGTGATCAATTTCATCGTTTTTTAACGTTTAGTAATACCTAAAGTTGGATTACAGAAGTAGTTTGAAGTGATTTGTCAAAGTTTATAGGCAACTTTTTTAATTTTAAAAAATAACGTCGCGTTTAAAAAATGTGTTTTTCCTGGATCTGACGGTGTTCATAAATTGACATTTTGGGTACACAAGGACCGATTTAATCGAAAGAAATATCCAATTGTGATGTTTTTGGGACATATAGGAGTGCCAACAAAGAATCTCATCAAAGGTAATGAATGTTTTATATTTTATTTCTGCGTTTTGTGTAGCGCCGGCTACGCTAATTCCTTTGTTTACGTCCCCTTCTGGGAATTTCGGGGTGTTGCCTGCTATCAGATAAAAGCTTCTCATGCTTTCGCCGAAAAGCATTTTACAAATCTGACCCGTTGGCTAGATTCACAACAAGTGTAGCTTGAATTGATTTCTCTGCATGTGAATTTTAATGTAACGTTTGAGTTTTAACGAGTGCTATTAGCATTTGGCGTAGTGCATTTGCATTTATTGTTGGTAGGGGGTGCGGTTGCGTCCCGGGTGGGCCAGAGAGGTTAAGCTGTTTGAAGCTGGTGTAGAAATCCGAAAGTAAAAGACCCCAAAACGAAAGTTAAGAATGGGAAGCATATAGAAATAGAGATAGAAGAGTTCTACCGCTTCTTAGACGTGTGCCCTTTAATATAGACCACATGAAACATTTTATAAATCTTTTTTTTGTTGCCAAAATTCCAAAATTCTGCATTTTGACATGTCCCTCTGCGACTTCTTGGAAGAATTGAACCCACTTACATTTTTGAACATCATTTAAAGCCCTCCTGGGCTGGTTCCTCCTGGGCTGGTTCCTCCTGGGCTGGTTCCTCCTGGGCTGGTTCCTCCTGGGCTGGTTCCTCCTGGGCTGGTTCCTCCTGGGCTCCTCCTCACACTGGTTGAGTCAACGTTGTTTCCACATAACTTCAATGAACCATCATTAAACCAACGTGGAATCGACGTTGAATGGACGCCTGTGCCCAGTGGGGCCATAGCTATTTTGTCGCTTTGACAAATTAATTTCTGAAGATGATTATTTATTTAATGTGATTAATGATTCATGTAAGGTTAAAAAAAAACACAAAAAAACTATCCCTCATGCTTGTTTTTTTTTAAACTTTTCCTTAAAAAAAAATTGGTGTTAAAGATGTAACATCTAATCGTCACTGGCACTGCATCTCAGTGCTAGGGGTGTCACTACAGACCCTGGTTCAATTCCAGGCTGTATCATACCCAGCCATGATTGGGAGTCCCATTGTGTGCCGCACAATTGGCCCAGCATCGTCCGGGTTTGACAGGGGTCGGCTGTCATTGTAAATAAGATGTTGTTCTTACATGCCAAGTTAAATAAAAATGAAATAATACCCCACTCACAGTGTAGCACCTAGCCTAGAAGTTAACAGTATTTGGCCAGTAAGCAAAACAATCTATAAATGTGCACTTGAAGTGTCCTTTAATATAGACCACAGGGAAAACTCGATAAATCTAATGTTGACATGTCCTTCTGTGCATCCTTTATTTAACCAGCATTAGTAAGTCACTCTAAACTGTAAAGTGCAGTGTAAAAGCAGATGAGCTGGTTGTTTCTGCTGTTTTGTGGTGGAGAACTGAGTGGGTCGATCATAATAGATTGGCTAGACATTGTTATGTGGAGCTTGCATTCGATTGCCGATCCCTGTTGCACGCGACACACTTCCATTCCCCTTTTGTCACAGGGATTTATGGCCGATTTAAGGCACCAACCCTTTTACAGTCAACCCTGTTTCTATTTTTGGCATTTTCCTATCGTCGTTTTTTAAATGAGGAAAACATGCTTTTTATTAAATTGAACATGTGCTCTTTATGACAGATTGTTACAATTTGGTGTAATAAAACATTTTAATACACTCCTAAAAATGCACCTAATTGGTGAAAAGACCCAGCTGTGTGCATTGGATTGTGATATATATGAGTGCTGGTCTGGGATCAGATGGTATGAGTCAGAGTATGCTGTGGGCTCTGTCTGAACTGTGCTGAGTCAATGAGATGGAGCAGCTGGGAGAGAAACAGAGAGATGATCAGAGCACAGAGAGTATTTCTTTACACACCCTCTGAGGATAGACTCTCGCACACACACACACACACACACACACACACACACACACACACACACACACACACACACACACACACACACACACACACACACACACACACACACACACACACACACACACACACACACATACACACACACACACACACACACACATCCTAAAACAAAGAGACAGGTGATGAATTTTGGGGATATGTTATTTTCCCTCTCTCTACCCGTTCCTCTCTTTCGTTCAGACTCTTTCTTTGTGCCCCTGGGAAAGCTTTATGACGGACTCACTAAACTAACAATTAGCCCGACTTTGCTTTAGAAATGTAAACATAATGTTTCCCATGCAGATAAAGAAAATTACATTGAAATTGAATTTGAAGAGAGATAGAAATAGATACATACAGAGAGAGACAGGTGGCTGACAATTGCCACAAGCACATTGTGTGTACAAATAAATAAACAAACCGTTTTATTTCTCCAGAAGGCAGCACCCCTGATTTCACCTAGCTCTGCCCTTCTCCCTGATATCACAACAAACTTCATCTCCGTTTACACACAACTAAGGTCTTGTATAATTGGTCGGCCACTCGATTAAGTTCTGGGTCAATACGTGTTGAGAGAATATAGATAAATAGATGCTAGAACGAGAAACAGAACCAGAATGAGGAACTCTACCCTCTCTCTTTGCAAGTTGCGGGTCGAATGTCCCATACCCCTGGTATTTTACAGTACCAGTTATATTTACGTAAATCTGTCCACTAGAGAGATTACCACAGACCTACCATAGGCTGCCGTTCCAACCTCCAAAACCTCCAGTTTGTTTTTTACAAATGACATCAACCCACCCACACCATCACAAATTACCTCAACACACCCACACCATCACAAATTACCTCAACACACCCACACCATCACAAATTACCTCAACACACCCACACCATCACAAATTACCTCAACACACCCACACCATCACAAATTACCTCAACACACCCACACCATCACAAATTACCTCAACACACCCACACCATCACAAATTACCTCAACACACCCACACTTTCACAAATTACCTCAACACACCCACACCATCACAAATTACCTCAACACACCCACACCATCACAAATTACCTCAACACACCCACACCATCACAAATTACCTCAACACACCCACACCATCACAAATTACCTCAACACACCCACACTTTCACAAATTACCTCAACACACCCACACTTTCACAAATTACCTCAACACACCTACACTTTCACAAATTACCTCAACACACCCACACTTTCACAAATTACCTCAACACACTCACACCTTCACAAATTACCTCAACACACTCACACCTTCACAAATTTCCTCAACACACCCACTCTATCTCGAAAGACCTCAACACTCTCACTCTAACAAATTACCCCAATACACTCACACTTTCAAAAATGACCTCAACACACTCACCAGTTTCACAAATGACCTCAACACTCGCACACTTTCACAAATTACCTCAACACACCCACTCTTTTGAATGACCTCAACACTCACACACTCACAAATGACCTCAATACATTCACACTTTCACAAATTACCTCAACACACTCATTCTCAATTGCAGGTTGACATTTTTTGTTATGAGTCTTGTTCTTAGATAGGCCAGCTGCAAAGTCAAAATTGTTTATATTAAATATGAAATAATTAACACAAAAATGTGCTATTTGGTTTTAGTTTAAGTTTAGCATTAGGCATTGGAGTTAGCAGTGTGGTTAAGGTTAGTTTTGAGGTGAGGGTTAGGTTCAAAATTACCAGCAAGATTTGATGACTTTATGGATTTCCCAGCTGGTGAGCTCTCTGCAGAGTTGCCTCCAGAACAGGATTCATGACAAAAAAAATGCTAACCTGTCACTCAAACAACTACTGTCCTGCCAGTCAACAACTACTGTCCTGCCAGTCAACAACTACTGTCCTGCCACTCAAACACCTACTGTCCTGCCAGTCAACAACTACTGTCCTGCCAGTCAACAACTACTGTCCTGCCACTCAAACAACTACTGTCCTGCCAGTCAACAACTACTGTCCTGTCACTCAACAACTAATGTCCTGCCAGTCAACAACTACTGTCCTGCCAGTCAACAACTACTGTCCTGCCAGTCAACAAATAATGTCCTGCCAGTCAACAACTACTGTCCTGCCAGTCAACAACTACTCTCCTGCCACTCAAACACCTACTGTCCTGCCACTCAAAAACCTACTGTCCTGTCACTCAAACAACTACTGTCAAGTCACTCACTAGCATGAGCATGCATTGGGTCAAAATGTCACACACCTTGTTCTGTGTCACACACAAATATGCACGTATGTATTGACTCACACGCCAAGCATCAGCATGAGAGTCTCTGATGTTCATGTCTTCTGTGACGATATGTTGCTGCCTTTGTCTGAACACTGGTTTGCTTTTAATGCCGAGTCATTTGAGTAAAGCAATTGGAACATCATTTACATGGGCTTTATGATCTTTGTTCTATTTTAATGAAGTCCTAACCTTGTCAGGGACAGCCAGACGCAGAGGAAATGAAAAGGAAATTAGGGAAAATGCACTTAGGAATTGTCTTTTTTTTTTATCCCATATCGTAATATTAGCTTGAAAATGTAGACACCAGAACTTACTTTCCAAGGCATAATCTTCCAGCAGCTCTGTTCTCCTTCAGCCACCTCCCACACTATAATGACCTCATCAGTGGCAGCGTATACCTGCTAAAGACAAAAGTTGCCTGTCGAACTTTCTGAAATGTTTTTGGGTGATATTTATAGGCCGAGCTGAGATGTTTGTGTCTCTCTCGGAAACAGTTAGGGATATTTAACGAGTGTGCGTGTATGTGTGCTCCAGAGAGCTTGGAGGCATCTCCTGCTGACAGTAAATTACCCAAAGCAACATCACGCAGGAGGGAACAGTGGGGGGGAGCAGAGGAGAGAAGAATAGAGACAAAACAGGAGAAGAAGAAGAGAAGACTGAGGGAAATGGAAAGATGATTTGGAACTCCAGTGTCTTATCAAATATTGTTAGTGTACCCCCCCACACTCATTTAGCACTGCACACACCCCCTCACCTCACCTCCTCACCTCACCTCCTCACCTCACCTCCTCTCCTCACCTCACCTCCTCTCCTCACCTCCTCACCTCACCTCCTCACCTCACCTCCTCTCCTCACCTCACCTCCTCTCCTCACCTCCTCACCTCCTCTCCTCACCTCCTCACCTCCTCTCCCGACCTCCTCTCATGACCTCCAATCCTCACCTCCTCTCCTCCTCTCCTCACCTCCTCACCTCCTCTCCTCACCTCCTCACCTCCTCTCCTCCTCTCCTCACCTCCTCACCTCCACTCCCGACCTCCTCTCCCGACCTCCTCACCTCCTCACCTCCTCTCCCAACCTCCTCTCCTGACCTCCAATCCTCACCTCCTCTCCTCACATCCTCTACTCACCTCCTCTCCTTTATCCTTCTATCTTCTCTTCTCTTTTCTTTTTGTCTCTCCTGTTTCAGGGACTCAGTGACCACGTTTACAGGTGGTTATGTTTCCACTTTACACCGCATAAATTTTGATTTGACATTCCTGTCCTCTAATTTGTTTGTTCAGGTCAGATGTCAATAAAACAGTTCCATTTTGTCATGCTTGCAGGAGATCGTGAACGTAAATTCTACCCAGTCTGATACTGACATGGAAGTGGTAGGTCACGTTCTGTATTCAATTTTCATATTTACAATGTGTACGAGTTCACTATGAACATGTCCTGATGAGTACGGTACATGTTAAATATTGGGGGGCATCTGGGATGTGTATTTGTATGTTATTGCTGTGAGTTTGCTTGTGCACTCTACATGTAGTAATTGTCACATTGGCTCGCTGCTAATTTACAGTTCTTCCCATGCTAACAGACAAATCTTAAATCTACAGCCAATAATATAGTATTGTCCTGCACATCTGTGCTTTCTTGTGTCTATCGTCAGTCAGTCAGAATAAACACCAGTCAACTGGGTTTGCTAGTTGGACAGGCCTTTATTTTTTTTAAACAACACAAGAGACGTATGAAGTACGATCACAGCTGTTGATCTGCTGGTGCTGAGACCAGTCTCCTGGTCTTTGTGGACAGCTGTTACACTACTGGTGCTGAGACCAGTCTCCTGGTCTTTGTGGACAGCTGTTACACTACTGGTGCTAAGACCAGTCTCCTGGTCTTTGTGGACAGCTATTACACTACTGGTGCTGAGACCTGTCCACTGGTCTTTGTGGACAGCTGTTACACTACTGGTGCTGAGACCAGTCTCCTGGTCTTTGTGGACAGCTGTTACACTACTGGTGCTGAGACCAGTCTACTGGTCTTTGTGGACAGCTGTTACACTACTGGTGCTGAGACCAGTCTCCTGGTCTTTGTGGACAGCTGTTACACTACTGGTGCTGAGACCAGTCTCCTGGTCTTTGTGGACAGCTGTTACACTACTGGTGCTGAGACCAGTCTCCTTGTCTTTGTGGACAGCTGTTACACTACTGGTGCTGAGACCAGTCTCCTGGTCTTTGTGGACAGCTGTTACACTACTGGTGCTGAGACCAGTCTCCTGGTCTTTGTGGACAGCTGTTACACTACTGGTGCTGAGACCAGTCTCCTGGTCTTTGTGGACAGCTGTTACACTACTGGTGCTGAGACCAGTCTCCTGGTCTTTGTGGACAGCTGTTACACATGCACACCAATATCCTGTTAATATTCGGGATACTCAAGTATTCTGTTTTTAATGCATTTATAACCGTCATACCCTGTTTATAACAACCGGAATAAGCTCGTATCCCAGTTTTGAGAAACCCCCAAAAAGATGCCTGGGGTTTGCTGATCTTGGACGGGATACTGTGGCATGTAAACAGTCTGCACATGCTGAGTTTCTCAAACTATCACCTTTTCAGACGGAAACAGTAAGAGTCATAGTGACCGAAGTCTTTCAGTAAAATCATAGACGAAATGCTTTTTTGTTCAGGAACAGAAGTGGGGATTATTATTATTGTTCTTTCACCTTGAGAAAAACAACAGCGTGCTTAGTGACCGCGTTGTGTGGCCGAAACCTGATTTTCATTTTCAGCTACATAAAACAACAGCGTGCTTAGTGACCGCGTTGTGTGGCCAGAACCTGATTTTCATTTTCAGCTACATAAAAACAAACAGTATTTCGCATAAAATATGCATCGAAAACCAACTAAATTGCTATCAGAAATATGTCGGATTGTTTTCACAGCTTAATTTCCTTAAAACAGGTCAACGAACAGGTGGAAAATTGAAAAGCTATTAATTGCATTGTGTGGATCTTGGAGTAGCTGCAGGGGTAGATTCTTTATTCTCTAACCCAGTCTTTGCTAGGGGGGGAGGTTCTACTAAGCTATGTGAAATTGTTTCAAGAAGGTCATACCAAGGATCATTTTGCTATTTGATGTAGAATTTTAAGACCCCCTGATGTATAAAACAGATATGTGTATATAAAACATTATCTCATTAAAAAAAGTGCATTTGGCCTTACTGCTATTAGCTCCAAAATAACTTTGTTCTTAAGTGTCTTATATAAGAGAAAATCAGGAAACTTTCTATTTGTATTTTTTATTTTTTACATTTATTTAACCCCTTATTTTTTGCCACTAAACAGTCTCCATATATACTTCCTTGAAATGTTTTCTACTGGTTCCCGGGGGACCTTTAGTAGAGTCATGTGAGGCCTCTGGGTGTCAAGCCATTCAAATGCTAAAGATGATGTTGTGAGAAGAGCAATTTTCAGGATGCTATATATCTCCAGTCTATATTGACAGATTTCTACGTGGATGTTTTTATTATGCAGATTTTCACGGGGGCGCGACATCGACTCTATAACAGCACCGACCTTGAGACGTGGTGGTGTCTAAGAAATCTACTGCCAACCTTTGTTGCACACACACACACACAAACACACACACAGACACACACACAGACACACACTCACATTCACACGCAAGCACGCACGTGCACTCTAACGCATGCACATGCAAACACCCCAAAAAATCGCTTGAGTTTATAAAATAAATGCATATAGAAGTATTTAGGAAATGTTCCGAGGTTCTTTATTTACTCCAGTGTGTGTATGTTAGGATAGTGTGGATCGATATGACTGGCTGGTGCTTGTGTCTCCAATGGATAAAGTTATAATCAATAATACAGACTGATACTGGACAAACCACCCAACCCCCACCCACCTCTCTACACACCTATATCTCACTAACTCTCACTTTTTCACTCCCCTTTGCTCAATTTGGGTCCCTCCTCTAAACCTCTGTCTCTCCTCTCACCCCTCCCTTTTTCTCACACTATATTCCTTTAATCCATCTCTCTTCACCACTTCATCCACCTCCTCTGTCTCCCCCTACCTCTCCAAGTCTGTCTCCCCCTACCTCTCCTAGTCTGTCTCCCCCTACCTCTCCTAGTCTGTCTCCCCCTACCTCTCCTAGTCTGTCTCCACCTACCTCTCCTAGTCTGTCTCCCCCTACCTCTCCTAGTCTGTCTCCCCCTACCTCTCCTAGTCTGTCTCCCCCTACCTCTCCTAGTCTGTCTCCCCCTACCTCTCCTAGTCTGTCTCCACCTACCTCTCCTAGTCTGTCTCCCCCTACCTCTCCAAGTCTGTCTCCCCCTACCTCTCCTAGTCTGTCTCCCCCTACCTCTCCTAGTCTGTCTCCCCCTACCTCTCCTAGTCTGTCTCCCCCTACCTCTCCTAGTCTGTCTCCCCCTACCTCTCCAAGCCTGTCTCCCCCTACCTCTCCTAGTCTGTCTCCCCCTACCTCTCCTAGTCTGTCTCCCCTACCTCTCCTAGTCTGTCTCCCCCTACCTCTCCAAGTCTGTCTCCCCCTACCTCTCCTAGTCTGTCTCCCCCTACCTCTCCTAGTCTGTCTCCCCCTACCTCTCCTAGTCTGTCTCCCCTACCTCTCCAAGTCTGTCTCCCCCTACCTCTCCTAGTCTGTCTCCCCCTACCTCTCCAAGTCTGTCTCCCCCTACCTCTCCTAGTCTGTCTCCCCCTACCTCTCCTAGTCTGTCTCCCCCTACCTCTCCTAGTCTGTCTCCCCCTACCTCTCCTAGTCTGTCTCCCCCTACCTCTCCTAGTCTGTCTCCCCCTACCTCTCCTAGTCTGTCTCCCCCTACCTCTCCTAGTCTGTCTCCCCCCCTCTCCTAGTCTCCTAGTCTGTCTCCCCCTACCTCTCCTAGTCTGTCTCCCCCTACCTCTCCTAGTCTGTCTCCCCCTACCTCTCCTAGTCTGTCTCCCCCTACCTCTCCTAGTCTGTCTCCCCCTACCTCTCCTAGTCTGTCTCCCCCTACCTCTCCTAGTCTGTCTCCCCCTACCTCTCCTAGTCTGTCTCCCCCTACCTCTCCTAGTCTGTCTCCCCTACCTCTCCTAGTCTGTCTCCCCCTACCTCTCCTAGTCTGTCTCCCCCTACCTCTCCTAGTCTGTCTCCCCCTACCTCTCCTAGTCTGTCTCCCCCTACCTCTCCAAGTCTGTCTCCCCCTACCTCTCCTAGTCTGTCTCCCCCTACCTCTCCTAGTCTGTCTCCCCCTACCTCTCCTAGTCTGTCTCCCCCTACCTCTCCTAGTCTGTCTCCCCCTACCTCTCCTAGTCTGTCTCCCCTACCTCTCTAGTCTGTCTCCCCCTACCTCTCCTAGTCTGTCTCCCCCTACCTCTCCTAGTCTGTCTCCCCTACCTCTCCTAGTCTGTCTCCCCCTACCTCTCCTAGTCTGTCTCCCCCTACCTCTCCTAGTCTGTCTCCCCCTACCTCTCCTAGTCTGTCTCCCCCTACCTCTCCTAGTCTGTCTCCCCCTACCTCTCCTAGTCTGTCTCCCCTACCTCTCCTAGTCTGTCTCCCCCTACCTCTCCTAGTCTGTCTCCCCCTACCTCTCCTAGTCTGTCTCCCCCTACCCTAGTCTGTCTCCCCCTACCTCTCCTAGTCTGTCTCCCCCTACCTCTCCTAGTCTGTCTCCCCTACCTCTCCTAGTCTGTCTCCCCCTACCTCTCCTAGTCTGTCTCCCCCTACCTCTCCTAGTCTGTCTCCCCCTACCTCTCCAAGTCTGTCTCCCCCTACCTCTCCTAGTCTGTCTCCCCCTACCTCTCCTAGTCTGTCTCCCCCTACCTCTCCTAGTCTGTCTCCCCCTACCTCTCCTAGTCTGTCTCCCCCTACCTCTCCTAGTCTGTCTCCCCCTACCTCTCCTAGTCTGTCTCCCCCTACCTCTCCTAGTCTGTCTCCCCCTACCTCTCCTAGTCTGTCTCCCCCTACCCTAGTCTGTCTCCCCCTACCTCTCCTAGTCTGTCTCCCCCTACCCTCCTAGTCTGTCTCTCCTAGTCTGTCTCCCCCTACCTCTCCTAGTCTGTCTCCCCCTACCTCTCCTAGTCTGTCTCCCCCTACCTCTCCTAGTCTGTCTCCCCCTACCTCTCCTAGTCTGTCTCCCCCTACCTCTCCTAGTCTGTCTCCCCCTACCTCTCCTAGTCTGTCTCCCCCTACCTCTCCTAGCTGTCTCTGTAGTCTCCCCCCTACCTCTCCCCCCTACCTCTCCTAGTCTGTCTCCCCCTACCTCTCCTAGTCTGTCTCCCCCTACCTCTCCTAGTCTGTCTCCCCCTACCTCTCCTAGTCTGTCTCCCCCTACCTCTCCTAGTCTGTCTCCCCTACCTCTCTAGTCTGTCTCCCCCTACCTCTCCTAGTCTGTCTCCCCCTACCTCTCCTAGTCTGTCTCCCCCTACCTCTCCTAGTCTGTCTCCCCTACCTCTCCTAGTCTGTCTCCCCTACCTCTCCTAGTCTGTCTCCCCCTACCTCTCCTAGTCTGTCTCCCCCTACCTCTCCTAGTCTGTCTCCCCCTACCTCTCCTAGTCTGTCTCCCCCTACCTCTCCTAGTCTGTCTCCCCCTACCTCTCCTAGTCTGTCTCCCCCTACCTCTCCTAGTCTGTCTCCCCCTACCTCTCCTAGTCTGTCTCCCCCTACCTCTCCTAGTCTGTCTCCCCCTACCTCTCCTAGTCTGTCTCCCCCTACCTCTCCTAGTCTGTCTCCCCCTACCTCTCCTAGTCTGTCTCCCCCTACCTCTCCTAGTCTGTCTCCCCCTACCTCTCCTAGTCTGTCTCCCCCTACCTCTCCTAGTCTGTCTGTCCCCCTACCTCTCCTAGTCTGTCTCCCCCTACCTCTCCAAGTCTGTCTCCCCCTACCTCTCCTAGTCTGTCTCCCCCTACCTCTCCTAGTCTGTCTCCCCCTACCTCTCCTAGTCTGTCTCCCCCTACCTCTCCTAGTCTGTCTCCCCCTACCTCTCCTAGTCTGTCTCCCCCTACCTCTCCTAGTCTGTCTCCCCCTACCTCTCCTAGTCTGTCTCCCCCTACCTCTCCTAGTCTGTCTCCCCCTACCTCTCCTAGTCTGTCTCCCCCTACCTCTCCTAGTCTGTCTCCCCCTACCTCTCCTAGTCTGTCTCCCCCTACCTCTCCTAGTCTGTCTCCCCCTACCTCTCCTAGTCTGTCTCCCCCTACCTCTCCTAGTCTGTCTCCCCCTACCTCTCCTAGTCTGTCTCCCCCTACCTCTCCTAGTCTGTCTCCCCCTACCTCTCCTAGTCTGTCTCCCCCTACCTCTCCTAGTCTGTCTCCCCCTACCTCTCCTAGTCTGTCTCCCCCTAGTCCTCTCCTAGTCTGTCTCCCCTACCTCTCCTAGTCTGTCTCCCCCTACCTCTCCTAGTCTGTCTCCCCCTACCTCTCCAAGTCTGTCTCCCCCTACCTCTCCTAGTCTGTCTCCCCCTACCTCTCCTAGTCTGTCTCCCCCTACCTCTCCTAGTCTGTCTCCCCCTACCTCTCCAAGTCTGTCTCCCCCTACCTCTCCTAGTCTGTCTCCCCCTACCTCTCCTAGTCTGTCTCCCCCTACCTCTCCTAGTCTGTCTCCCCCTACCTCTCCTAGTCTGTCTCCCCCTACCTCTCCTAGTCTGTCTCCCCCTACCTCTCCAAGTCTGTCTCCCCCTACCTCTCCAAGTCTGTCTCCCCCTACCTCTCTGTCTGTCTCCCCCTACCTCTCCTAGTCTGTCTCCCCCTACCTCTCCTAGTCTGTCTCCCCCTACCTCTCCAAGTCTGTCTCCCCCTACCTCTCCAAGTCTGTCTCCCCTACCTCTCCTAGTCTGTCTCCCCCTACCTCTCCTAGTCTGTCTCCCCCTACTCTCCTAGTCTGTCTCCCCTACCTCTCCTAGTCTGTCTCCCCCTACCTCTCCTAGTCTGTCTCCCCCTACCTCTCCAAGTCTGTCTCCCCTACCTCTCCTAGTCTGTCTCCCCCTACCTCTCCAAGTCTGTCTCCCCTACCTCTCCTAGTCTGTCTCCCCCTACCTCTCCTAGTCTGTCTCCCCCTACCTCTCCTAGTCTGTCTCCCCCTACCTCTCCTAGTCTGTCTCCCCCTACCTCTCCAAGTCTGTCTCCCCCTACCTCTCCTAGTCTGTCTCCCCCTACCTCTCCTAGTCTGTCTCCCCCTACCTCCCCTAGTCTGTCTCCCCCTACCTCTCCTAGTCTGTCTCCCCCTACCTCTCCAAGTCTGTCTCCCCTACCTCTCCTAGTCTGTCTCCCCCTACCTCTCCAAGTCTGTCTCCCCCTACCTCTCCTAGTCTGTCTCCCCCTACCTCTCCTAGTCTGTCTCCCCCTACCTCTCCTAGTCTGTCTCCCCCTACCTCTCCTAGTCTGTCTCCCCCTACCTCTCCAAGTCTGTCTCCCCCTACCTCTCCAAGTCTGTCTCCCCTACCTCTCCTAGTCTGTCTCCCCCTACCTCTCCTAGTCTGTCTCCCCCTACCTCTCATAGTCTGACTCCCTCTTTCTTCTCATTCCCCCTTCTCTCTCTCTCTCTGTCTGTCTGTCCGTCTGACTGTCGGACTGTCGGTCTGTCTCCCCCTACCTCTCCTAGTCTGTCTCCCCCTACCTCTCCAAGTCTGTCTCCCCTACCTCTCCTAGTCTGTCTCCCCCTACCTCTCCTAGTCTGTCTCCCCCTACCTCTCATAGTCTGACTCCCTCTTTCTTCTCATTCCCCCTTCTCTCTCTCTCTCTGTCTGTCTGTCCGTCTGACTGTCGGACTGTCGGTCTGTCTCCTCCTACCTCTCCTAGTCTGTCTCCCCCTACCTCTCATAGTCTGTCTCCCTCTTTCTTCTCATTCCCCCTTCTCTCTCTCTCTCTCTCTCTGTCTGTCTCCCCCTACCTCTCCTAATCTGTCTCCCTCTTTCTTCTCATTCCCCCTTCTCTCTCTCTCTCTCTCTCTCTCTCTCTGTCTGTCTCCCCCTACCTCTTCTCGTCTGTCTCCCCTACCTCTCCTAGTCTGTCTCCCTCTTTCTTCTCATTCCCCCTTCTCTCTCTCTCTCTCTCTGTCTGTCCGTCTGACTGTCGGACTGTCGGTCTGTCTGCAGCCCTTGCAATCTGCTGAAGTGCTTGTTCAATGACTGTTTGTTTTTGATAGTGGGCAAAGCAGCGTGGGTAATTTACCTGGTTGGCTGTTTATTCCCAGATCACATTACAGAAAAGCAGCAGAGGAATGAAGGAGGGAGAGAGGAGGAGGGGAAGAGAAGAGGAGGAGGAGAGGAGGGGAGGAGGAGAGGAGGAAGTGGTTGTTGTTCTATCAACAAGGTAATCCAGCCCCTGTCCCTGGAGAACCCATGATCCTTCACTCTCCCCCGACGGGAAAAGCAGGGCCACGGGGCGTAATGCAATCAGTTGTTGTGGCGGCAAATGAACACAAACACCCAGGAACAGACATACACAATACTGCCACTCGCTACGTAAATGACTGCTGATAAATCAGCCTCATTTGACATGTTTTATTTGGTTTCAACTCTGGACTGTGTCGTGCTGGACTGCCCACATCAGAAGAGATGTATGGGGTTTGTGTGTGTGTGTGTGTGTGTGTGTGTGTGTGTGTGTGTGTGTGTGTGTGTGTGTGTGTGTGTGTGTGTGTGTGTGTGTGAGAGAGAGAGGGAGTTAGTCAGATAGATTTAGTTACCCTGTCTGTCCTACTTTCTTGCTTCCCTTTTATCCCAACCCCCAAAAAGACAAAAGGATAAGAGAAATCTCTCTCTGCTGTTCCTCTCCCTGTAAGGAACGAGGGAACGATGGGGGTGCGTGAGAGAAGAGTGTCAGACTAATTGACTCCTGATGTGGCTGCTGATTGCTTTCTCTCCGTAACTTACAAAAATTGGGGTGTAAATTACAAACGCCTGGCGTCCTTCAATCACATCAGCCAATCACATTAGTGCCTGAGCGTTCCGGAACTCTCTGTCAGTGACAAAAGATAGACATGCCGTCTATGATATCTCCGTCTCCTACTTTCCATATCTCTCTCTCTCTCTCTCTCTCTCTCTCTCTCTCTCCCTCTCCCCTTGTGTCTCTCTCCCTCTCTCTCTCTTTGTCTCTCTCTTTGTCTCTCTCTCTCTCTCTCTCTCTCTCTCTCTCTCTCTCTCTCTCTCTCTCTCCCCTTGTCTCTCTCTCCCCTTGTATCTCTCTCCCTGACCAGTGATAGCCAGTTGTCACAGAGAGAAGAGGAGGGAAGGGGAGTGAAGAGAGGAGATGAGATGAGAAGAGAGTAGAGGAGGGGAGGGGGTAAAAACAGGGGAAAGGAGAGAAGTTGATGGCAGCAGTGATCGTTATATTTAGACATAATTAAGCTTCATTGCAATCTATCAGTGCAGTGGGGCCAAGAGGGGAGAGGGATGGTGGAGAGGGGGAAGGGGGCAGAGGGGAACGGGGAGAGAGAGTCTCTGGCCTTGGGTTTTTCATATTGTCATTGCCTCACCCTCCATCTCCTCTCTAGATTTCCCAATTAGGTGAATGTGATTACACCCATTAGAGTGATTATAGCTGTGATTTCAGGAGAAGGGACAGAACAACAAGATAGAAAGAGAATCATTATTGAAAGGTACTGTTGGTCTTTGTAATTAGTCTCAAGAAAAAGATAACCAAGTTTACATGTTCATATGAATTACAACATAGTAAAGTGACTGAAAGAGAACACTTAAAGGAAATATTCAATTTCACTGTTAGCTGTCTATGGGGTTGAGATCTGTAAAACAGTCAAACACCAGTAGATTAACACAGATTTTCTGACACGTGAGCTCATGCAGGGAGTTAAAGGAAGGGGATTGGCTCAGCAGCTTCCTGGTCTGTGTACTTTCAGGAAGATAAGAGGATACAGTTAGAGGATGTTCGGATGGGAGGAGGAACTGGATACACACACACACACACACACATATCATGTCTCATAGTGGTGTACTGGGGTACAGTTGACGATAAGGATGTTGGTTGGCAACAGGTTGTCTCAGATAACCTCTTGTTGCCCCAGCTCCACCTGTGGGCCTGCAGTGGACAGGAATAAACCATAATAGGCCTGCTTACAGTAATGAAAGTTCTGCAGGAAATGTAAGTTACCTGATGGGAAGTTCAGATTCTGTTTCCATGGTTGCTTTAAATAATAATTTATGAATTACATATTTAAATTATGTAGAAATGAATTGTTCATGCCCTTGTCCCTCTATCACCGTAGATATGAGTGAGAGGGATGTGTCATGTCGCCGTTGTCATGGGTGATTCATTACCTGCACTAAATGACCATGGTATCAGTATTGGTGTGATGTCATCATAGTGATATCATCAGAGCATGTCAGTGGGTGAAACACATCTAAAAGTGTTTGTTATTATTATGTGTCCTAGGAAACATTAAGTATTACCTCCTCTCCTGCTCGCCATTGGTCTGCTTTATGACTCAGCTCTCGCCCAATATCCCTGAGTGCTATCTTAATGTTTGGTATTACTGCACTGTTGAAGCTAGAAACATAAGCATTTTGCCCCACCTGCAAAAACATCTACAAAATATGTGTACACAACCAATACAATTTTTATTTTATGAGAATAAACTTTCCTTATAAGACCACTTATATTTACTCATGAATTTCCATTCAGTTTTCCAAGCATGTTTGTCTTACCGTCCTCTGTGAGTGTGTGTCAGTTATCCAAGCATGTTTGTCTTTGCGTCCTCTGTGAGTGTGTGTCAGTTATCCAAGCATGTTTGTCTTTGCGTCCTCTGTGAATGTGTGTCAGTTATCCAAGCATGTTTGTCTTTGCGTCCTCTGTGAATGTGTGTCAGTTATCCAAGCATGTTTGTCTTAGCGTCCTCTGTGAGTGTGTGTCAGTTATCCAAGCATGTTTGTCTTAGCGTCCTCTATGAGTGTGTGTCAGTTATCCAAACATGTTTGTCTTAGCGTCCTCTGTGAGTGTGTGTCAGTTATCCAAGCATGTTTGTCTTAGCGTCCTCTATGAGTGTGTGTCAGCTATCCAAGCATGTTTGTCTTACCGTCCTCTGTGAGTGTGTGTCAGTTATCCAAGCATGTTTGTCTTACCGTCCTCTGTGAGTGTGTGTCAGCTATCCAAGCATGTTTTTCTGAGCGTCCTCTGTGAGTGTGTGTCAGTTATCCAAGCATGTTTGTCTTACCGTCCTCTGTGAGTGTGTGTCAGTTATCCAAGCATGTTTGTCTTACATTCCTCTGTGAGTGTGTGTCAGCTATCCAAGCATGTTTGTCTTAGCGTCCTCTGTGAGTATGTGTCAGTTATCCAAGCATGTTTGTCTTTGCGTCCTCTGTGAGTGTGTGTCAGCTATCCAAGCATGTTTGTCTTAGCGTCCTCTGTGAGTGTGTGTCAGCTATCCAAGCATGTTTGTCTTACCGTCCTCTGTGAGTGTGTGTCAGTTATCCAAGCATGTTTGTCTTACCATCCTCTGTGAGTGTGTGTCAGCTATCCAAGCATGTTTGTCTTAGCGTCCTCTGTGAGTGTGTGTCAGTTATCCAAGCATGTTTATCTTACCGTCCTCTGTGAGTGTGTGTCAGCTATCCAAGCATGTTTTTCTGAGCGTCCTCTGTGAGTGTGTGTCAGTTATCCAAGCATGTTTGTCTTACATTCCTCTGTGAGTGTGTGTCAGCTATCCAAGCATGTTTGTCTTAGCGTCCTCTGTGAGTATGTGTCAGTTATCCAAGCATGTTTGTCTTTGCGTCCTCTGTGAGTGTGTGTCAGCTATCCAAGCATGTTTGTCTTAGCGTCCTCTGTGAGTGTGTGTCAGCTATCCAAGCATGTTTGTCTTACCGTCCTCTGTGAGTGTGTGTCAGTTATCCAAGCATGTTTGTCTTACCATCCTCTGTGAGTGTGTGTCAGCTATCCAAGCATGTTTGTCTTAGCGTCCTCTGTGAGTGTGTGTCAGTTATCCAAGCATGTTTATCTTACCGTCCTCTGTGAGTGTGTGTCAGCTATCCAAGCATGTTTGTCTTAGCGTCCTCTGTGAGTGTGTGTCAGTTATCCAAGCATGTTTGTCTTAGCGTCCTCTGTGAGTGTGTGTCAGTTATCCAAGCATGTTTGTCTTAGCGTCCTCTGTGAGTGTGTGTCCTTTGTCTGTCCCTCCTCCGACAGCCGGCTCTTCATTAATGAGGCTACGTGCAGGGTGATAACTCAAATTAAAGTGTGTTTCTCCTCTAATTAACAAACAGAAATACGCATTTCTTTACTTTATCCTTTATTTTTATCATTCTGTCATAGTCTGTCGCTCCAGACAGAGAGCAGGGGGGGGGATAAAGAGTTTGACAACCTGACTGCATCTGGTGAGAGAGGAGAGGACGAGAGGGAGATATAAAAAAAGGGAGAGAAAAGGCTTGAGTGTAATTTTTCCAGAGGCGAGAAGCAGGGATCGTGGTAGAGTGACGATGTTACCTATCCAGAGATGGAGAGAGGAGCAGGGAGCGTGGTAGAGTGACTGTGTTTCCTATCCAGAGATGGAGAGAGGAACAGGGAGCGTGGTAGAGTGACGGTGTTACCTATCCAGAGATGGAGAGAGGAGCAGGGAGCGTGGTAGAGTGACGGTGTTACCTATCCAGAGATGGAGAGAGGAGCAGGGAGCGTGGTAGAGTGACGGTGTTACCTATCCAGAGATGGAGAGAGGAGCAGGGAGCGTGGTAGAGTGACGGTGTTACCTATCCAGAGATGGAGAGAGGAGCAGGGAGCGTGGTAGAGTGACGGTGTAACCTATCCAGAGATGGAGAGAGGAGCAGGGAGCGTGGTAGAGTGACCGTGTAACCTATCCAGAGATGGAGAGAGGAGCAGGGAGCGTGGTAGAGTGACGGTGTAACCTATCCAGAGATGGAGAGAGGAGCAGGGAGCGTGGTAGAGTGACGGTGTTACCAATCCAGAGATGGAGAGAGGAGCAGGGAGCGTGGTAGAGTGACGGTGTTACCTATCCAGAGATGGAGAGAGGAGCAGGGAGCGTGGTAGAGTGACGGTGTTACCTATCCAGAGATGGAGAGAGGAGCAGGGAGCGTGGTAGAGTGATGGTGTTACCTATCCAGAGATGGAGAGAGGAGCAGGGAGCGTGGTAGAGTGATGGTGTTACCTATCCAGAGATGGAGAGAGGAGCAGGGAGCGTGGTAGAGTGACGGTGTAACCTATACAGAGATGGAGAGAGGAGCAGGGAGCGTGGTAGAGTGACGGTGTTACCTATCCAGAGATGGAGAGAGGAGCAGGGAGCGTGGTAGAGTGACAGTGTTACCTATCCAGAGATGGTGAGAGGAGCAGGGAGCGTGGTAGAGTGACGGTGTTACCTATCCAGAGATGTTACCTATCCAGAGATGGAGAGAGAAGCAGGGAGCGTGGTAGAGTGACGGTGTTACCTATCCAGAGATGGAGAGAGGAGCAGGGAGCGTGGTAGAGTGACGGTGTAACCTATCCAGAGATGGAGAGAGGAGCAGCGTGGAGCGGTGTAACCTATCCAGAGATGGAGAGAGGAGCAGAGCGTGGTGATGGTGTTACCTATCCAGAGATGGAGAGAGGAGCAGGGGAGCGTGGTAGAGTGACGGTGTAACCTATCCAGAGATGGAGAGAGGAGCAGGGAGCGTGGTAGAGTGACGGTGTTACCTATCCAGAGATGGAGAGAGGAGCAGGGAGCGTGGTAGAGTGATGGTGTTACCTATCCAGAGATGGAGAGAGGAGCAGGGAGCGTGGTAGAGTGACGGTGTTACCTATCCAGAGATGGAGAGGAGCAGGGAGCGTGGTAGAGTGACGGTGTTACCTATCCAGAGATGGAGAGAGAAGCAGGGAGCGTGGTAGAGTGACGGTGTTACCTATCCAGAGATGGAGAGAGAAGCAGGGAGCGTGGTAGAGTGACGGTGTTACCTATCCAGAGATGGAGAGAGGAGCAGGGAGCGTGGTAGAGTGACGGTGTTACCTATCCAGAGATGGAGAGAGAAGCAGGGAGCGTGGTAGAGTGACGGTGTAACCTATCCAGAGATGGAGAGAGGAGCAGGGAGCGTGGTAGAGTGACGGTGTTACCTATCCAGAGATGGAGAGAGGAGCAGGGAGCGTGGTAGAGTGACGGTGTTACCTATCCAGAGATGGAGAGAGGAGCAGGGAGCGTGGTAGAGTGACAGTGTTACCTATCCAGAGATGGAGAGAGGAGCAGGGAGCGTGGTAGAGTGACGGTGTTACCTATCCAGAGATGGAGAGAGGAGCAGGGAGCGTGGTAGAGTGATGGTGTAACCTATCCAGAGATGGAGAGAGGAGCAGGGAGCGTGGTAGAGTGACGGTGTTACCTATCCAGAGATGGAGAGAGGAGCAGGGAGCGTGGTAGAGTGACGGTGTTACCTATCCAGAGATGGAGAGAGGAGCAGGGAGCGTGGTAGAGTGACGGTGTTACCTATCCAGAGATCCAGAGATGGAGATGGAGAGAGGCAGGGAGCGTGGTAGAGATGATGGTGTTACCTATCCAGAGATGGAGAGAGGAGCAGGGGAGCGTGGTAGAGTGACGGTGTACCTATCCAGAGATGGAGAGAGGAGCAGGGAGCGTGGTAGAGTGACGGTGTTACCTATCCAGAGATGGAGAGAGGAGCAGGGAGCGTGGTAGAGTGACGGTGTTACCTATCCAGAGATGGAGAGAGGAGCAGGGAGCGTGGTAGAGTGACGGTGTTACCTATCCAGAGATGGAGAGAGGAGCAGGGAGCGTGGTAGAGTGACGGTGTTACCTATCCAGAGATGGAGAGAGGAGCAGGGAGCGTGGTAGAGTGACGGTGTTACCTATCCAGAGATGGAGAGAGGAGCAGGGAGCGTGGTAGAGTGATGGTGTTACCTATCCAGAGATGGAGAGGAGCAGGGAGCGTGGTAGAGTGACGGTGTTACCTATCCAGAGATGGAGAGAGGAGCAGGGAGCGTGGTAGAGTGATGGTGTTACCTATCCAGAGATGGAGAGAGGAGCAGGGAGCGTGGTAGAGTGATGGTGTTACCTATCCAGAGATGGAGAGGAGCAGGGAGCGTGGTAGAGTGATGGTGTTACCTATCCAGAGATGGAGAGAGAGCAGGAGCGGGCGTGGTTACCTATCCAGAGATGGAGAGAGACGGTGTTACCTATCCAGAGATGGAGAGAGAAGCAGGGAGCGTGGTAGAGACGGTGTTACTTATTCAGAGATGGAGAGAGAAGCAGGTGGTAGAGTTACCTATCCAGAGATGGAGAGAGAAGCAGGGAGCGTGGTAGAGTGATGGTGTTACCTATCCAGAGATGGAGAGAGAAGCAGGGAGCGTGGTAGAGTGACGGTGTTACCTATCCAGAGATGGAGAGAGGAGCAGGGAGCGTGGTAGAGTGACGGTGTTACCTATCCAGAGATGGAGAGAGAAGCAGGGAGCGTGGTAGAGTGACGGTGTTACCTATCCAGAGATGGAGAGAGGAGCAGGGAGCGTGGTAGAGTGACGGTGTTACCTATCCAGAGATGGAGAGAGAAGCAGGGAGCGTGGTAGAGTGACGGTGTTACCTATCCAGAGATGGAGAGAGGAGCAGGGAGCGTGGTAGAGTGACGGTGTTACCTATCCAGAGATGGAGAGAGCAGGAGCGTGGTAGAGGACGGTGTTACCTATCCAGAGATGGAGAGAGGAGCAGGAGCGTGGTAGAGTGACGGTGTTACCTATCCAGAGATGGAGAGAGAAGCAGGGAGCGTGGTAGAGTGACGGTGTAACCTATCCAGAGATGGAGAGAGGAGCAGGGAGCGTGGTAGAGTGACGGTGTTACCTATCCAGAGATGGAGAGAGGAGCAGGGAGCGTGGTAGAGTGATGGTGTTACCTATCCAGAGATGGAGAGAGGAGCAGGGAGCGTGGTAGAGTGACGGTGTTACCTATCCAGAGATGGAGAGAGGAGCAGGGAGCGTGGTAGAGTGACGGTGTTACCTATCCAGAGATGGAGAGAGGAGCAGGGAGCGTGGTAGAGTGACGGTGTTACCTATCCAGAGATGGAGAGAGAAGCAGGGAGCGTGGTAGAGTGACGGTGTTACCTATCCAGAGATGGAGAGAGGAGCAGGGAGCGTGGTAGAGCAGGGAGCGTGGGAGTGGTGTTACCTATCCAGAGATGGAGAGAGGAGCAGGGAGCGTGGTAGAGTGACGGTGTTACCTATCCAGAGATGGAGAGAGGAGCAGGGAGCGTGGTAGAGTGACGGTGTTACCTATCCAGAGATGGAGAGAGAAGCAGGGAGCGTGGTAGAGTGACGGTGTTACCTATCCAGAGATGGAGAGAGGTTACCTATCCAGCAGGGAGCGTGGTAGAGTGACGGTGTTACCTATCCAGAGATGGAGAGAGGAGCAGGGAGCGTGGTAGAGTGACGGTGTTACCTATCCAGAGATGGAGAGAGAAGCAGGGAGCGTGGTAGAGTGACGGTGTTACCTATCCAGAGATGGAGAGAGGAGCAGGGAGCGTGGTAGAGTGACGGTGTTACCTATCCAGAGATGGAGAGAGGAGCAGGGAGCGTGGTAGAGTGACGGTGTTACCTATCCAGAGATGGAGAGAGGAGCAGGGAGCGTGGTAGAGTGACGGTGTTACCTATCCAGAGATGGAGAGAGCAGGGAGCAGGGAGCGTGGTAGAGTGACGGTGTTACCTATCCAGAGATGGAGAGAGGAGCAGGGAGCGTGGTAGAGTGACGGTGTTACCTATCCAGAGATGGAGAGAGGAGCAGGGAGCGTGGTAGAGTGACGGTGTTACCTATCCAGAGATGGAGAGAGGAGCAGGGAGCGTGGTAGAGTGATGGTGTTACCTATCCAGAGATGGAGAGAGGAGCAGGGAGCGTGGTAGAGTGACGGTGTTACCTATCCAGAGATGGAGAGAGGAGCAGGGAGCGTGGTAGAGTGACGGTGTTACCTATCCAGAGATGGAGAGAGGAGCAGGGAGCGTGGTAGAGTGACGGTGTTACCTATCCAGAGATGGAGAGAGGAGCAGGGAGCGTGGTAGAGTGATGGTGTTACCTATCCAGAGATGGAGAGAGGAGCAGGGAGCGTGGTAGAGTGACGGTGTTACCTATCCAGAGATGGAGAGAGGAGCAGGGAGCGTGGTAGAGTGATGGTGTTACCTATCCAGAGATGGAGAGAGGAGCAGGGAGCGTGGTAGAGTGACGGTGTTACCTATCCAGAGATGGAGAGAGGAGCAGGGAGCGTGGTAGAGTGACGGTGTTACCTATCCAGAGATGGAGAGAGGAGCAGGGAGCGTGGTAGAGTGACGGTGTTACCTATCCAGAGATGGAGAGAGGAGCAGGGAGCGTGGTAGAGTGATGGTGTTACCTATCCAGAGATGGAGAGAGGAGCAGGGAGCGTGGTAGAGCATGGTAGAGTGGTGTTACCTATCCAGAGATGGAGAGAGGAGCAGGGAGCGTGGTAGAGTGACGGTGTTACCTATCCAGAGATGGAGAGAGGAGCAGGAGCGTGGTAGAGTGACGGTGTTACCTATCCAGAGATGGAGAGAGAAGCAGGGAGCGTGGTAGAGTGACGGTGTTACCTATTCAGAGATGGAGAGAGAAGCAGGGAGCGTGGTAGAATGACTGTGTTACCTATCCAGAGATGGAGAGAGGAGCAGGGAGCGTGGTAGAGTGATGGTGTTACCTATCCAGAGATGGAGAGAGGAGCAGGGAGCGTGGTAGAGTGACGGTGTTACCTATCCAGAGATGGAGAGAGGAGCAGGGGAGCGTGGTAGAGTGATGGTGTTACCTATCCAGAGATGGAGAGAGAAGCAGGGAGCGTGGTAGAGTGACGGTGTTACCTATCCAGAGATGGAGAGAGGAGCAGGGAGCGTGGTAGAGTGACGGTGTTACCTATCCAGAGATGGAGAGAGGAGCAGGGAGCGTGGTAGAGTGACGGTGTTACCTATCCCAGAGATGGAGAGAGGAGCAGGGAGCGTGGTAGAGTGACAGTGTTACCTATCCAGAGATGGAGAGAGGAGCAGGGAGCGTGGTAGAGTGACGGTGTTACCTATCCAGAGATGGAGAGAGGAGCAGGGAGCGTGGTAGAGTGACGGTGTTACCTATCCAGAGATGGAGAGAGGAGCAGGGAGCGTGGTAGAGTGACGGTGTTACCTATCCAGAGATGGAGAGAGGAGCAGGGAGCGTGGTAGAGTGATGGTGTTACCTATCCAGAGATGGAGAGAGGAGCAGGGAGCGTGGTAGAGTGATGGTGTTACCTATCCAGAGATGGAGAGAGGAGCAGGGAGAGTGTGGTAGAGATGAGCAGGGAGCGTGGTAGAGGTGTTACCTATCCAGAGATGGAGAGAGGAGCAGGGAGCGTGGTAGAGTGACAGTATTACCTATCCAGAGATGGAGAGAGGAGCAGGGAGCGTGGTAGAGTGATGGTGTTACCTATCCAGAGATGGAGAGAGGAGCAGGGAGCGTGGTAGAGTGACTGTGTTACCTATCCAGAGATGGAGAGAGGAGCAGGGAGCGTGGTAGAGTGACGGTGTTACCTATCCAGAGATGGAGAGAGAAGCAGGGAGCGTGGTAGAGTGATGGTGTTACCTATCCAGAGATGGAGAGAGGAGCAGGGAGCGTGGTAGAGTGATGGTGTTACCTATCCAGAGATGGAGAGAGAAGCAGGGAGCGTGGTAGGGTGATGGTGTTACCTATCCAGAGATGAGAGATGGAGCAGGGAGGGAGCGTGGTAGAGTGACGGTGTTACCTATCCAGAGATGGAGAGAGGAGCAGGGAGCGTGGTAGAGTGACGGTGTTACCTATCCAGAGATGGAGAGAGGAGCAGGGAGCGTGGTGTTACCTATCCAGAGATGGAGAGAGGAGCAGGGAGCGTGGTAGAGTGACGTGTGTTACCTATCCAGAGATGGAGAGAGGAGCAGGGAGCGTGGTAGAGTGACGGTGTTACCTATCCAGAGATGGAGAGAGGAGCAGGGAGCGTGGTAGAGTGACGGTGTTACCTATCCAGAGATGGAGAGAGGAGCAGGGAGCGTGGTAGAGTGGTGTTACCTATCCAGAGATGGAGAGAGGAGCAGGGAGCGTGGTAGAGTGACGGTGTTACCTATCCAGAGATGGAGAGAGGAGCAGGGAGCGTGGTAGAGTGACTGTGTTACCTATCCAGAGATGGAGAGAGGAGCAGGGAGCGTGGTAGAGTGACGGTGTTACCTATCCAGAGATGGAGAGAGGAGCAGGGAGCGTGGTAGAGTGACGGTGTTACCTATCCAGAGATGGAGAGAGGAGCAGGGAGCGTGGTAGAGTGACGGTGTTACCTATCCAGAGATGGAGAGAGGAGCAGGGAGCGTGGTAGAGTGACGGTGTTACCTATCCAGAGATGGAGAGAGGAGCAGGGAGCGTGGTAGAGTGACGGTGTTACCTATCCAGAGATGGAGAGAGGAGCAGGGAGCGTGGTAGAGTGATGGTGTTACCTATCCAGAGATGGAGAGAGGAGCAGGGAGCGTGGTAGAGTGACGGTGTTACCTATCCAGAGATGGAGAGAGAGCAGGGAGCGTGGTAGAGTGACGGTGTTACCTATCCAGAGATGGAGAGAGAAGCAGGGAGCGTGGTAGAGTGACGGTGTTACCTATCCAGAGATGGGAGAGGAGCAGGGGAGCGTGGTAGAGTGACGGTGTTACCTATCCAGAGATGGAGAGAGGAGCAGGGAGCGTGGTAGAGTGACGGTGTTACCTATCCAGAGTTACCTATCCAGAGATGGAGAGAGGAGCAGGGAGCGTGGTAGAGTGACGGTGTTACCTATCCAGAGATGGAGAGAGGAGCAGGGAGCGTGGTAGAGTGACGGTGTTACCTATCCAGAGATGGAGAGAGGAGCAGGGAGCGTGGTAGAGTGACGGTGTTACCTATCCAGAGATGGAGAGAGGAGCAGGGAGCGTGGTAGAGTGATGGTGTTACCTATCCAGAGATGGAGAGAGGAGCAGGGAGCGTGGTAGAGTGACGGTGTTACCTATCCAGAGATGGAGAGAGGAGCAGGGAGCGTGGTAGAGTGATGGTGTTACCTATCCAGAGATGGAGAGAGGAGCAGGGAGCGTGGTAGAGTGATGGTGTTACCTATCCAGAGATGGAGAGAGGAGCAGGGAGCGTGGTAGAGTGATGGTGTTACCTATCCAGAGATGGAGAGAGGAGCAGGAGCGTGGTAAGAGTGACGGTGTTACCTATCCAGAGATGGAGAGAGAAGCAGGGAGCGTGGTAGAGTGATGGTGTTACCTATCCAGAGATGGAGAGAGGAGCAGGGAGCGTGGTAGAGTGATGGTGTTACCTATCCAGAGATGGAGAGAGGAGCAGGGAGCGTGGTAGAGTGACGGTGTTACCTATCCAGAGATGGAGAGAGGAGCAGGGAGAGTGGTAGAGTGACGGTGTTACCTATCCAGAGATGGAGAGAGGAGCAGCAGGGAGCGTGGTAGAGTGACGGTGTTACCTATCCAGAGATGGAGAGAGGAGCAGGGAGCGTGGTAGAGTGACGGTGTTACCTATCCAGAGATGGAGAGAGGAGCAGGGAGCGTGGTAGAGTGATGGTGTTACCTATCCAGAGATGGAGAGAGGAGCAGGGAGCGTGGTAGAGTGATGGTGTTACCTATCCAGAGATGGAGAGAGGAGCAGGGAGCGTGGTAGAGTGACGGTGTAACCTATCCAGAGATGGAGAGAGAAGCAGGGGAGCGTGGTAGAGTGATGGTGTTACCTATCCAGAGATGGAGAGAGGAGCAGGGAGCGTGGTAGAGTGATGGTGTTACCTATCCAGAGATGGAGAGAGGAGCAGGGAGCGTGGTAGAGTGATGGTGTTACCTATCCAGAGATGGAGAGAGGAAGCAGGGAGCGTGGTAGAGTGATGGTGTTACCTATCCAGAGATGGAGAGAGGAGCAGGGAGCGTGGTAGAGTGACTGTGTTACCTATCCAGAGATGGAGAGAGGAGCAGGAGCGTGGTAGAGTGACGGTGTTACCTATCCAGAGATGGAGAGAGGAGCAGGGAGCGTGGTAGAGTGACGGTGTTACCTATCCAGAGATGGGAGAGGAGCAGGGAGCGTGGTAGAGTGATGGTGTTACCTATCCAGAGATGGAGAGAGGAGCAGGGAGCGTGGTAGAGTGATGGTGTTACCTATCCAGAGATGGAGAGAGGAGCAGGGAGCGTGGTAGAGTGACTGTGTTACCTATCCAGAGATGGAGAGAGGAGCAGGGAGCGTGGTAGAGTGACGGTGTTACCTATCCAGAGATGGAGAGAGAAGCAGGGAGCGTGGTAGAGTGATGGTGTTACCTATCCAGAGATGGAGAGAGGAGCAGGGAGCGTGGTAGAGTGATGGTGTTACCTATCCAGAGATGGAGAGAGGAGCAGGGAGCGTGGTAGAGTGACGGTGTTACCTATCCAGAGATGGAGAGGAGCAGGGCGTGGTAGAGTGATGGTGTTACCTATCCAGAGATGGAGAGAGGAGCAGGGAGCGTGGTAGAGTGACGGTGTTACCTATCCAGAGATGGAGAGAGGAGCAGGGAGCGTGGTAGAGTGACGGTGTTACCTATCCAGAGATGGAGAGAGAGCAGGAGCAGGGAGCGTGGTAGAGTGACGGTGTTACCTATCCAGAGATGGAGAGAGGAGCAGGGAGCGTGGTAGAGTGACGGTGTTACCTATCCAGAGATGGAGAGAGGAGCAGGGAGCGTGGTAGAGTGACGGTGTTACCTATCCAGAGATGGAGAGAGGAGCAGGGAGCGTGGTAGAGTGATGGTGTTACCTATCCAGAGATGGTGAGAGGAGCAGGGAGCGTGGTAGAGTGACGGTGTTACCTATCCAGAGATGGAGAGAGGAGCAGGGAGCGTGGTAGAGTGACTGTGTTACCTATCCAGAGATGGAGAGAGGAGCAGGGAGCGTGGTAGAGTGACGGTGTTACCTATCCAGAGATGGAGAGAGGAGCAGGGAGCGTGGTAGAGTGACGGTGTTACCTATCCAGAGATGGAGAGAGAAGCAGGGAGCGTGGTAGAGTGACGGTGTTACCTATCCAGAGATGGAGAGAGGAGCAGGGAGCGTGGTAGAGTGACGGTGTTACCTATCCAGAGATGGAGAGAGGAGCAGGGAGCGTGGTAGAGTGACGGTGTTACCTATCCAGAGATGGAGAGAGGAGCAGGGAGCGTGGTAGAGTGACGGTGTTACCTATCCAGAGATGGAGAGAGGAGCAGGGAGCGTGGTAGAGTGACGGTGTTTCCTATCCAGAGATGGAGAGAGGAGCAGGGAGCATGGTAGAGTGACTGTGTTACCTATCCAGAGATGGAGAGAGAAGCAGGGAGCGTGGTAGAGTGACGCTGTTACCTATCCAGAGATGGAGAGAGGAGCAGGGAGCGTGGTAGAGTGACTGTGTTACCTATCCAGAGATGGAGAGAGGAGCAGGGAGCGTGGTAGAGTGACTGTGTTACCTATCCAGAGATGGAGCAGGGAGCAGGGACGCTGTTACCTATGGTAGGGTGATGGTGTTACCTATCCAGAGATGGAGAGAGAGAAGCAGGGAGCGTGGTAGAGTGACTGTGTTACACAATATCAGAGATGGAGAGAGAGCAGGGGAGCGTGGTAGAGCAGACGGTGTTACCTATCCAGGAGATGGAGAGAGGAGCAGGGAGCGTGGTAGTGACGGTGTTACCTATCCAGAGATGGAGAGAGGAGCAGGGGGAGCGTGGTAGAGTGACGGGTGTTACCTATCCAGAGATGGAGAGTGAGCAGGGGAGCGTGGTAGAGTGACGGTGTTACCTATCCAGAGATGGAGAGAGGAGCAGGAGCGTGGTAGAGTGACTGTGTTACCTATCCAGAGATGGGAGAGAAGCAGGGGAGCGTGGTAGAGTGACGGGTGTTTCCTATCCAGAGATGGAGAGAGGGAGCAGGGGAGCGTGGTAGAGCTGACTGTGTTACCTATCCAGAGATGGAGGAAGGGAGCAGGACGTGGTAGAGTGACGCTGTTACCTATCCAGAGATGGAGAGAGAAGCAGGGGAGCGTGGTAGAGTGACGGTGTTACCTATCCAGAGATGGAGAGAGGAGCAGGGAGCGTGGTAGGTAATGGTGTTACCTATCCAGAGATGGAGAGGAGCAGGGACGTGGTGATGACGGTGTTACCTATCCAGAGATGGTGAGAGGAGCAGGGAGCGTGGTAGAGTGACGGTGTTACCTATCAGAGATGGAGAGAGGAGCAGGGAGCGTGGTAGAGTAGCGGTGTTAACTATCCAGAGATGGAGAGAGGAGCAGGGAGCGTGGTAGAGTGATGGTGTTACCTATCCAGAGATGGAGAGAAGCAGGGGAGCGTGGTAAGAGTGACGGTGTTCCTATTCAGAGATGGAGAGAGAAGCAGGGAGGCGTGGTAGAATGACTGTGTTACCTATCCAGAGATGGAGAGAGGAGCAGGGGAGCGTGGTAAGAGTGATGGTGTTACCTATCCAGAGATGGAGAGAGGAGCAGGGAGCGTGGTAGAGTGATGGTGTTACCTATCCAGAGATGGAGAGAGAAGCAGGGGAGCGTGGTAGAGTGGCGGTGGTGTAACTATCCAGAGATGGAGAGAGAAGCAAGGAGCGTGGTAGGTGACTGTGTTACCTATACAGAGATGGAGAGAAGCAGGGGAGCGTGGTAGAGGTGACGGTGTTACCTATCCAGAGATGGAGAGAAGCAGGGAGGAGCGTGGTAGAATGACGGTGTTACCTATTCCAGAGATGGAGAGAGAAGCAGGGAGCGTGGTAGAATGACTGTGTTACCTATCCAGAGATGGAGAGAGGAGCAGGAGAGCGTGGTAGAGTGATGGTGTTACCTATCCAGAGATGGAGAGAGGAGCAGGGAGCGTGGTAGAGTGACGGTGTAACCTATCCAGAGATGGAGAGAGAAGCAAGGAGCGTGGTAGAGTGACTGTGTTACCTATACAGAGATGGAGAGAGAAGCAGGGAGCGTGGTAGAGTGACGGTGTTACCTATCCAGAGATGGAGAGAGAAGCAGGGAGCGTGAGTAGAGCCTATCCAGAGATGGAGAGAGGAGCAGGGAGCGTGGTTACTTATATCCAGAGATGGAGAGAGGGAGCAGGGAGCGTGGTAGAGTCACGGTGTTACCTATCCAGCGATGGAGAGAGGAGCAGGGAGCGTGGTAGAGTGATGGTGTTACCTATCCAGAGATGGAGAGAGGAGCAGGGAGCGTGGTAGAGTGACGGTGTTACCTATCCAGAGATGGAGAGAAGAGCAGGGAGCGTGGTAGAGTGACGGTGTTACCCATCCAGAGATGGAGAGAGGAGCAGGGAGCGTGGTAGAGTGACGGTGTTACCTATCCAGAGATGGAGAGAGGAGCAGGGAGCGTGGTAGAGTGACGGTGTTTCCTATCCAGAGATGGAAGAGGAGCAGGGAGCGTGGTAGAGTGATGGTGTTACCTATACAGAGATGGAGAGAGGAGCAGAGTGGTAGAGATGGTGTTACCTATCCAGAGATGGAGAGAGTGAAGCAGGAGCGTGGTAGAGTGACGGTGTTTCCTATCCAGAGATGGAGAGGAGCAGGAGCGTGGTAGAGTGACTGTGTTACCTATCCAGAGATGGAGAGAGGAGCAGGGAGCGTGGTAGAGACGGTGTTACCTATCCAGAGATGGTGAGAGGAGCAGGGAGCGTGGTAGAGTGACTGTGTTACCTATCCAGAGATGGAGAGAGGAGCAGGAGCGTGGTAGAGTGACGGTGTTACCATCCAGAGATGGAGAGAAGCAGGAGCGGGTAGAGTGACGGTGAGAGATCAGGGAGCGTGGTAGAGTGACGGTGTTCCCTATCCAGAGATGGAGAGAGGAGCAGGGAGCGTGGTAGAGTGACGGTGTTACCTATCCAGAGATGGAGAGAGGAGCAGGGAGCGTGGTAGAGTGATGGAGAGAGGGCAGGGACGTGGTTATGGTGTTACCTATCCAGAGATGGAGAGAGGAGCAGGAGCGTGGTAGAGTGACTGTGTTACCTATCCAGAGATGGAGAGAGAAGCAGGGAGCGTGGTAGAGTGACTGTGTTACCTATCCAGAGATGGAGAGAGAAGCAGGAGCGTGGTAGAGTGATGGTGTTACCTATCCAGAGATGGAGAGAGGAGCAGGGAGCGTGGTAGAGTGATGGTGTTACCTATCCAGAGATGGAGAGAGAAGCAGGGAGCGTGGTAGGGTGATGGTGTTACCTATCCAGAGATGGAGAGAGAAGCAGGGAGCGTGGTAGAGTGACTGTGTTACCTATCCAGAGATGGAGAGAGGAGCAGGGAGCGTGGTAGAGTGATGGTGTTACCTATCCAGAGATGGAGAGAGAAGCAGGGAGCGTGGTAGAGTAACGGTGTTACTCTATCCAGAGATGGAGAGAGGAGCAGGGAGCGTGGTAGAGTGACGGTGTTACCTATCCAGAGATGGAGAGAGAAGCAGGGAGCGTGGGTAACCTATCCAGAGATGGAGAGAGGAGCGCGTGGTTGACGGTGTTACCATCCAGAGATGGGAAGAGCAGGGAGCGTGGTAGAGTGATGGTGTTACCTATCCAGAGATGGAGAGAGGAGCAGGGAGCGTGGTAGAGTGACAGTGTTACCTATCCAGATGGAGAGAGGAGCAGGGAGCGCGTAGAGTGACGTTGTTACCTATCCAGGAGATGGAGAGAGGAGCAGGAGCGTGGTAGAGCACGGTGTTACCTATCCAGAGATGGAGAGAGGAGCAGGGAGCGTGGTAGAGTGGACGCTGTTACCTATCCAGAGATGGAGAGAGGAGCAGGGGAGCGTGGTAGAGTGACGGTGTTTCCTATCCAGAGATGGAGAGAGAGGAGCAGGGAGCGTGGTAGAGTGACTGTGTTACCTATCCAGAGATGGAGAGAGGAGCAGGGAGCGTGGTAGAGTGGCAGCTGTTACCTATCCAGAGATGGAGAGAGCTTGGGGAGCGTGGTAGAGTGACGGTGTTACCTATCAGAGATGGAGAGAGGAGCAGGGGGAGCGTGGTAGAGTGACGGTGTTACCTATCCAGAGATGGAGAGAGGAGCAGGGAGGGCGTGGTATTAGGTGACGGTGTTACCCTGTCAGAGATGGTGAGAGGAGCAGGGGAGCGTGGTAGAGTGACGGTGTTACCTATCCAGAGATGGAGAGAGGAAAGCAGGGGAGCGTGGTAGAGTGACTGTGTTGCACCTATCCAGAGATGGAGAGAGGAGCAGGGAGCGTGGTAGAGTGACGGTGTTACCTATCCAGAGATGGAGAGAGGAGCAGGAGCGTGGTAGAGTGACAGTGTTACCTATCCAGAGATGGAGAAGGAGCAGGGGAGCGTGGTAGAGTGATGAATGTTACCTATTATCCAGAGATGGAGAGAGAAGCAGGAGCGTGGTAAGAGTGATGGTGTTACCTATCCAGAGATGGAGAGAGGAGCAGGAGCGTGGTAGAGTGACGGTGTTACCTATCCAGAGATGGAGAGAGGAGCAGGGAGCGTGGTAGAGTGATGGTGTTACCTATCCAGAGATGGAGAGAGGAGCAGGGGGAGTGTGGTAGAGTGACGGTGTTACCTATCCAGAGATGGAGAAGAGGAGCAGGAGCGTGGTAGAGTGACAGTATTACCTATCCAGAGATGGAGAGAGGAGCAAGCGTGGTAGAGTGATGGTGTTACCTATCCAGAGATGGTGAGGGGAGCAGGGAGCGTGGTAAGAGTGACTGTGTTACCTATCCAGAGATGGAGAGGAGCAGGGGCGTGGTAGAGTGACGGTGTTACCTATCCAGAGATGGAGAGAGAAGCAGGGGAGCGTGGTAGAGTGATGGTATTTACCTATCCAGAGATGGAGAGAGGAGCAGGGAGCGTGGTAGAGTGACGGTGTTACCTATCCAGAGATGGAGAGAGAGAAGCAGGGAGCGTGGTAGAGTGACGGTGTTGCCCACAGCCAGAGATGGAGAAGGAGCAGGGGAGCGTGGTAGAGTAAACGGTGTTACTATCAGAGATGGAGAGAGGAGCAGGGAGCGTGGTAGAGTAGCGGTGTTACCTATCCAGAGATGGAGAGAGGAGCAGAGGAAGCGTGGTAGAGTGATGGTGTTACCTATCCAGAGATGGTGAAGGAGCAGGGAGCGTGGTAGAGTGACAGTGTTACCTATCCAGAGATGGAGAGAGGAGCAGGACGTGGTAGGTAGCGGTGTTTCCTATCCAGAGATGGAGAGAGGAGCAGGGGAGCGTGGTAGAGTGACTGTGTTACCTATCCAGAGATGGAGGAGCAGGGAGCGTGGCAGAGTGGCAGCTGTTACCTATCCAGAGATGGAGAGAGAAGCAGGAGCGTGGTAGAGTGACGTGTTACCTATCCAGAGATGGAGAGAGGAGCAGGGAGCGTGGTAGAGTGACGGTGTTACCTATCCAGAGATGGAGAGAGAAGCAGGGAGCGTGGTAGAGTGACGGTGTTACCTATCCAGAGATGGAGAGAGGAGCAGGGAGCGTGGTAGAGTGACGGTGTTACCTATCCAGAGATGGAGAGAGGAGCAGGGAGCGTGGTAGAGTGACGGTGTTACCTATCCAGAGATGGAGAGAGGAGCAGGGAGCGTGGTAGAGTGACGGTGTTACCTATCCAGAGATGGAGAGAGGAGCAGGGAGCGTGGTAGAGTGACGGTGTTACCTATCCAGAGATGGAGAGAGGAGCAGGGAGCGTGGTAGAGTGACGGTGTTACCTATCCAGAGATGGAGAGAGGAGCAGGGAGCGTGGTAGAGTGATGGTGTTACCTATCCAGAGATGGAGAGAGAAGCAGGGAGCGTGGTAGAGTGACGGTGTTACCTATCCAGAGATGGAGAGAGAAGCAGGGAGCGTGGTAGAGTGACTGTGTTACCTATCCAGAGATGGAGAGAGGAGCAGGGAGCGTGGTAGAGTGACGGTGTTACCTATCCAGAGATGGAGAGAGAAGCAGGGAGCGTGGTAGAGTGACGGTGTTACCTATCCAGAGATGGAGAGAGGAGCAGGGAGCGTGGTAGAGTGACGGTGTTACCTATCCAGAGATGGAGAGAGGAGCAGGGAGCGTGGTAGAGTGACGGTGTTACCTATCCAGAGATGGAGAGAGGAGCAGGGAGCGTGGTAGAGTGATGGTGTTACCTATCCAGAGATGGAGAGAGGAGCAGGGAGCGTGGTAGAGTGACGGTGTTACCTATCCAGAGATGGAGAGAGGAGCAGGGAGCGTGGTAGAGTGACGGTGTTACCTATCCAGAGATGGAGAGAGGAGCAGGGAGCGTGGTAGAGTGACTGTGTTACCTATCCAGAGATGGAGAGAGGAGCAGGGAGCGTGGTAGAGTGACGGTGTTACCTATCCAGAGATGGAGAGAGAAGCAGGGAGCGTGGTAGAGTGACGGTGTTACCTATCCAGAGATGGAGAGAGGAGCAGGGAGCGTGGTAGAGTGACGGTGTTACCTATCCAGAGATGGAGAGAGGAGCAGGGAGCGTGGTAGAGTGACGGTGTTACCTATCCAGAGATGGAGAGAGGAGCAGGGAGCGTGGTAGAGTGACGGTGTTACCTATCCAGAGATGGAGAGAGGAGCAGGGAGCGTGGTAGAGTGACGGTGTTACCTATCCAGAGATGGAGAGAGGAGCAGGGAGCGTGGTAGAGTGACGGTGTTACCTATCCAGAGATGGAGAGAGGAGCAGGGAGCGTGGTAGAGTGACGGTGTTACCTAT
>NC_088224.1:86216964-86279464 GCF_036934945.1 Oncorhynchus masou masou
CAAAAATACAATACATAATATCCCCATGTCACACCCTGGTCTGACTAACTAATAAACTAAAACACACAATACTAAGACCAAGGCGTGACAAAGGAGGAGAGCGTGTTTGAAAAGTTTTATAGCCCATGTCCCTTCACCGGGTCGGGCCACTGATTGAGCATAGCCCTAATTTATGAAAACCCAATCTCACATTTTAGAGGCTAAAATCACATTTAATCCCATCACAAATAATTTCATATTCAAACATTTAAATTTAACAACAATTCTATGTGAATCCGATAACTCTGATGTGTAGACTTTCCACTGTAGTGTTTATGTCATCTTATCATTGATGAGAATGTCTCAGATAACAACCGAACTGACATCATATTCATTAAGTACCACCACATATGTTCAATTGGTCAGATTAACAGAATATAGTTAATTTTCCCCCACCTTCTGATGTTCCCAGAATCTCTATGTTAACCAAAGGGGTTGGCAAATGTAACATCAGTAGGGTAGAGAGAGGAAAAAGGGGGAAAGAGGTATTTATGACTGTCATAAACCTACCCCAGGCAAGCGTCATGACACGGTCTCTTTCTCCTTTTGTCCATCCAGTCCCTATCTGTCCATCCAGTCTCTTTCTGTCCATCCAGTCTCTTTCTGTCCATCCAGTTTCTTTATGTCCATCCAGCCTCTTTCTGTCCATCCAGCCTCTTTCTGTCCATCCAGTCTCTTTCTGTCCTTACAGCCTCTTTCTTTCTCTCCATCCAGTCTCTTTCTGTCCATCCAGTCTCTTTCTGTCCATCCAGTCTCTTTCTCTTTCTGTCCATGCAGTCTATTTCGTCAATCCAGTCTCTTTCTCTTTCTGTCCATCCAGTCTCTTTCTGTCCATCCAGTCTCTTTCTCTTTCTGTCCATGCAGTCTCTTTCTGTCCATCCAGTCTCTTTCTCTTTCTGTCCATCCAGTCTCTTTCTGTCCATCCAGTCTCTTTCTGTCAATCGAGTCTCTTTCTCTTTCTGTCCATCCAGTCTCATTCTCTTTCTGTCCATCCAGTCTATTTCTCTTTCCGTCCATCCAGTCTCTTTCTCTCCATCCAGTCTCTTTCTCTTTCCGTCCATCCAGTCTCTTTCTCTTTCCGTCAATCCAGTCTCTTTCTCTTTCCGTCCATCCAGTCTCTTTCTCTTTCCGTCCATGCAGTCTCTTTCCGTCAATCCAGTCTTTTTCTCTTTCCATCCATCCAGTCTCTTTCTCTTTCTGTCCATACAGTCTCTTTCTCTTTCCGTCCATGCAGTCTCTTTCCGTCCATCCAGTCTCTTTCCGTCCATGCAGTCTCTTTCCGTCAATCCAGTCTCTTTCTCTTTCCGTCCATCCAGTCTCTTTCTCTTTCCGTCAATCCAGTCTCTTTCTCTTTCTGTTCATCCAGACTCTTTCTCTTTCAGTCCATTAACACTCTTTCTCTTTCTGTCCATCTAGCCTCTTTTTGTCCATCCAGCATCTTTCTGTTTCTGTTCATCTAGTCTTTTCCTGTCCATCCTGTCTCCACAAAGTCACTGGGCTGGAGCTGAGAGTGGCTTCAGGAATTACGAAGAAAATATTAGATATAGGGTGGTGTGTGTGTCTGTCTTTGTGTGTGTGTGTGTGTGTGTGTGTGTGTGTGTGTGTGTGTGTGTGTGTGTGTGTGTGTGTGTGTGTGTGTGTGTGTGTGTGTGTGTGTGTGTGTGGTGTGTGTGTGTGTGTGCTTCTATAACTGCCATAAGGTGAAGCCCTGTCATCATAACTGTCTTTGATAGCAGACCGACTTGAAAGCACTTCCAAATGTCAAGTGGTTAAAACCAATCTATCAGAGAGCATATCACACTCAGAGGCATGCATGGACATACACAGGGGTCCACACACCATTATCAGGGACATACACAGGGTGCCCATGGATTGATATCACCACATCATGGATTGATATCATTATCAAAGGGAACGGTCACTATCAGTTTTACTCTCTCACAAAACAGGTACAGCACACATGTCATGGAATCAACCTCTCCCTATGTTAACAGGTACAGCTAACAGACTTATCATGGACCTCTCCCTATGTTAACAGGTACAGCTCTTATCTCATGGAATCAACCTCTCCCTATGTTAACAGGTACATCATGGACCTCTCCCTATGTTAACAGGTACAGCTCATCCTGGAATCAACGCCATCAGGTACAAGCTTATCTCATGGAATGATATGTTAACAGGCACAGCTAACAGGCTTATCTCATGGAATCAATCCTGCAGGTACATGCTAATCTCATGGAATCGACCTCTCACTATGTTAAAACCCCAGGTAGTTAGGTTGCTAACAGGCTTATCTCATGGAATCGACCTCTCCCTATGTTAACAGGTACAGCTAACAGACTTATCTCATGGAATCAACCTCTCCCTATGTTAACAGGTACAGCTAACAGACTTATCTCATGGAATCAACCTCTCCCTATGTTAACAGGTACAGCTAACAGGCTTATCTCATGGAATCGACCTCTCCCTATGTTAACAGGTACAGCTAACAGGCTTATCTCATGGAATCAACCTCTCCCTATGTTAACAGGTACAGCTAACAGACTTATCTCTGGAATATCCCTATGTTAACAGGTACAGGAATCATGGAATCCTCTCCCTATGTTAACAGGTACAGCTAACAGACTTATCTCATGGGAATGTTAACAACTAACAGACTTATCTCATGGAATCCTCCCTATGTTAACAGGTACAGCTAACAGATCTCATGGAATATCTCATGGAATCAACCTCTCCCTATGTTAACAGGTACAGCTAACAGACTTATCTCATGGAATCAACCTCTCCCTATGTTAACAGGTACAGCTAACAGACTTATCTCATGGAATCTCCCTATGTTAACAGGTACAGCTAACAGACTTATCTCATGGAATCAACCTCTCCTATGTTAACAGGTACAGCTAGCTTATCTCATGGAATCAACCTCTCCCCTATGTTAACAGGTACAGCTAACAGACTTATCTCATGGAATCAACCTCTCCCTATGTTAACAGGTACAGCTAACAGACTTATCTCATGGAATCAACCTCTCCCTATGTTAACAGGTACAGCTAGCTTATCTCATGGAAAACCTCTTATGTTAACAGGTACATAACAGGAATCAACCTCTCCCTATGTTAACAGGTACTACAGCTAACAGACTTATCTCATGGAATGTTAACAGGTACAGCTAACAAGCTTATCTCATGGGTAACAGGTACTGCTAACAGACTTATCTCATGGAATAACAGAATTGGTAACTACTCTGTTAAAGGCATACTCTTCTATTTCTACTCAACAGTTTGGGGGGGGTTTGGTTACACAGGAGGGTCTTAGAAATCAAATAGTGGAGGGAAATGTGCCCTGATCGGCATTCATTATTTTTGTTTGTTTTGTTTAAATTGTGATTGTCAATACACATGTTCCAGGTACCATATCATATGAATATATTATATATGTAATTTAGCATGTCCTTTATCCAATGCCACTTACAGGTACGTGTACATACATAGAGAGTGGAAAGGAGATTCTCTTGCAAACATGTTTAATGCATGGGGCTCCCAACACGGGGTACTTCCCCAGACTCCTCTGGCCACTGCTTGTCTATGAGGTACCTCTTTCAACAGTGGAGGCGGTAGAGTGGAAAATGAACAACTTCCTCAGGAGATGGCTGGCGGTCCCAAGAAGCTTCTGCTCCATCGGCCTGTAAAGAACAGACAGCAGGCTGCAGCTGTCAGTTACATCTGAGGTAGAGGGGAACAAGTTAACAAAAGCAGGTAAAGTCATGATGCTGCAGGACGGCAAGAATGAGAGGGTTCGCCAGGCAGAGATCGAGGTCAGTATGTGTCGCAAGTGGTCAGCCAGCAGAGCGCTCAGGGAGCCGGAGGAGAGGCAGCAGCACGCTGACATTGTTGTGTCGGTAAACCAAGGCAGGTTGGGTGTGGGATGCACAACCGTGTCAATCTGGAACATCAGACCGAGCAGAATGCTGTGACATGGTGCATAGGGAGATCAGGGAGGTCAGAGATGTAGCCATGAAAAAACAGGGCAGCTGGACATGCTGAGAGAGTGTGCAAGAGAGGGCACTGACCTGGCGAGACATCTGAAACGTGGAAGGGCAGTGGATCACATTTCTGCTTTTTTTGTGTAGTGTTTTGCCCACACCAACAAACCTCCAAAACGTGGAGGAGAGAGGCCCAGCACTATGTGGAAGACCAGCAGGTCTGACCTATGGAAAATGCAGGTGGCAACATGACTAAATTCTGACTCAGCTGGCCACGGGACTGCAGCAAGTAAGGAGAAAGCCAAAACAACTCACCCAGTGCCCCTGTTTCATCCACTTCCTCAGGTCAGGAGAGAATGCAGCAAAGGGGAACTAGGAGAAAAGGGATCCTTGAGACAGCAGACAGACCTCAAGGAGCAGCTCATATTACCAGAGGAGATAACCAGCACAAGCCTCTGGTCTAGAGGAACTAAGCAGGTGTCCTGGCAGGAGTGGATAGAGGAGGCATATGAGCGGAAGCTAAAAAAAATAATCCTTGAGGGTCAGCAGAATGGATGGACAGCCTGGAATCTACCAGTTGATGCAGGGCTGCAGAGGCTTCGAAAGCCAATCACTCTGGAGGTACCTTGGGGCTGCTTGGCAAGAAGGAGTTGCAGCGAATAAGCTGTTGGCTGACGTAAGCAAGCAGGCAGAAGTGGCATCCGTTGGATCTGGCTGAAGAGGAACGAGCAGTGGCAGAGCCAAGCAGGCAGTAGGGAGGCAGGGCTGAGTTGAGTGGTGGATCGAGGGGGTAGTTCAAGGACGCTAGTTCTGCAGTCGAGTCGCACCGAGATGTCGCAGGCTTATCGACAAAACACAGGAGAAGGGGGGTGCCCACTTGAGAACCTGATGAAGTCCCACTCAGCTCTGTCCCAGTTAGGTGTGGAGAGCCTTGAAGGAGGAAATGTGGAGTAGTGATTGCAGTGCCATCCGGTTGACAGAAGGCGCAGTGAGTACCTGTCATATGTATATGAACAGAGAGCACCTTTAAGTAAGTGGCAGTAAACATAACATCCCACATTCTCCAAGCTCCTTGGTAGGATGAACACAGCTGTGTTCACAAAGTGCCAAAAAGAGAGATATGTGATGCAAAATGGTGCGAAAGGGAATAGGAGGATCAAAGTAGTTCATGTTAAAGAGATTATCTGGAATTTGTATATACTTTTTCAGCGTAGTAGTTCAGAAAATACTGTAGCACTAGAGAAATAATTGGTCACAGAAAATTGAGTACTACTTAATGTCTGCAGATATGCGCATCAAGTCATTGCTCTCTCTCTCTCTCCGTCTCTGCTGTGTCCACTGAGTTGATGGGCCCGCCCTGCAACCTCATTGGATAATGTTGGACAGGCCTCTTGCAAGCTGTCACTAAAATGTGAGAGGCTGAAGTTCATTGGCTAGAACTGAAAAATTCATAGGGGGCTGGCCCACATGGGGGGGAAATGCAGAGAAATTGGCGTGGCACAGCTTCAAGAAAACCGTCGCTTTCAGACTTGGGATTTCGTGACTAAATGAGATACATAAGTAATTATGTTCATAGACTTTGCATGTATAAACTGCTGACACATCCAGCACAAAGCAGAAGGTTAGCAAAATACTCTGTCGCCAAAGTATCTGAGCATTTATTTAATTAAATGTCATGGTCCCCATCAGTCCTAGTCCTCTGAACACAGATACAGACATCTCCGTTGGGCCTAATCCTCTGAACACAGATACAGATGTCTCTGTCAGGCCTAATCCTCTGAACACAGATACAGATGTCTCTGTCAGGCCTAATCCTCTGAACACAGATACAGATGTCTCCGTCGGGCCTAATCCTCTGAACACAGATACAGATGTCTCTGTCAGGCCTAATCCTCTGAACACAGATACAGATGTCTCCGTCAGGCCTAATCCTCTGAACACAGATACAGATGTCTCCGTTGGGCCTAATCCACTGAACACAGATACAGACATCTCCGTCGGGCCAAATCCACTGAACACAGATACAGATGTCTCCGTTGGGCCTAATCCTCTGAACACAGATACAGACATCTCCGTCAGGCCTAATCCACTGAACACAGATACAGACATCTCCGTTGGGCCTAATCCACTGAACACAGATACAGACATCTCCGTTGGGCCTAATCCTCTGAACACAGATACAGACATCTCTGTCAGGCCTAATCCACTGAACACAGATACAGACATCTCCGTCAGGCCTAATCCACTGAACACAGATACAGACATCTCCGTCAGGCCTAATCCACTGAACACAGATACAGACATCTCCGTTGGGCCTAGTCCTCTGAACACAGATACAGATGTCTCCGTCGGGCCTAATCCTCTGAACACAGATACAGATGTCTCCGTCGGGCCTAATCCTCTGAACACAGATACAGATGTCTCCGTCGGGCCTAATCCTCTGAACACAGATACAGATGTCTCCGTTGGGCCTAATCCTCTGAACACAGATACAGATGTCTCCGTCGGGCCTAATCCTCTGAATACAGATACAGATGTCTCCGTCGGGCCTAATCCACTGAACACAGCTACAGACTTCTCCGTCGGGCATAATCCTCTGAACACAGCTACAGACATCTCCGTCGGGCCTAATCCACTGAACACAGCTACAGACATCTCCGTTGGGCCTAGTCCTCTGAACACAGATACAGATGTCTCCGTCGGGCCTAATCCTCTGAACACAGATACAGATGTCTCCGTCGGGCCTAATCCTCTGAACACAGATACAGATGTCTCCGTCGGGCCTAATCCTCTGAATACAGATACAGATGTCTCAGTCAGGCCTAATCCACTGAACACAGATACAGACATCTCCGTTGGGCCTAATCCACTGAACACAGATACAGACATCTCCGTTGGGCCTAATCCACTGAACACAGATACAGACATCTCCGTCAGGCCTAATCCACTGAACACAGATACAGACATCTCCGTTGGGCCTAGTCCTCTGAACACAGATACAGATGTCTCCGTCGGGCCTAATCCTCTGAACACAGATACAGATGTCTCCGTCGGGCCTAATCCTCTGAACACAGATACAGATGTCTCCGTCGGGCCTAATCCTCTGAACACAGATACAGATGTCTCCGTCGGGCCTAATCCTCTGAACACAGATACAGATGTCTCCGTCGGGCCTAATCCTCTGAATACAGATACAGATGTCTCCGTCGGGCCTAATCCACTGAACACAGCTACAGACATCTCCGTCGGGCCTAATCCACTGAACACAGCTACAGACATCTCCGTTGGGCCTAGTCCTCTGAACACAGATACAGATGTCTCCGTCGGGCCTAATACTCTGAAAACAGATACAGATGTCTCCGTCGGGCCTAATCCTCTGAACACAGATACAGATGTCTCCGTCGGGCCTAATCCTCTGAACACAGATACAGATGTCTCCGTCGGGCCTAATCCTCTGAATACAGATACAGATGTCTCCGTCAGGCCTAATCCACTGAACACAGCTACAGACTTCTCCGTCGGGCATAATCCTCTGAACACAGCTACAGACTTCTCCGTCGGGCCTAATCCACTGAACACAGCTACAGACATCTCCGTCGGGCCTTCTCCACTGAACACAGATACAGACATCTCCGTCGGGCCTAATCCTCTGAACACAGATACAGACATCTCCGTCAGGCCTAATCCTCTGAACACAGATACAGACATCTCTGTCGGGCCTAGTCCTCTGAACACAGCTACAGACATCTCTGTCGGGCCTAGTCCTCTGAACACAGCTACAGACATCTCCGTCGGGCCTAATCCTCTGAACACAGATACAGACATCTCTGTCGGGCCTAGTCCTCTGAACACAGATACAGACATCTCTGTCGGGCCTAGTCCTCTGAACACAGCTACAGACATCTCTGTCGGGCCTAGTCCTCTGAACACAGCTACAGACATCTCCGTCGGGCCTAGTCCTCTGAACACAGATACAGACATCTCTGTCGGGCCTAGTCCTCTGAACACAGCTACAGACATCTCCGTCGGGCCTAGTCCTCTGAACACAGCTACAGACATCTCCGTCGGGCCTAATCCTCTGAACACAGCTACAGACATCTCCGTCGGGCCTAATCCTCTGAACACAGCTACAGACATCTCCGTCGGGCCTAATCCTCTGAACACAGATACAGATGTCTCCGTCGGGCCTAATCCTCTGAACACAGATACAGATGTCTCCGTCGGGCCTAATCCTCTGAACACAGCTACAGACATCTCCGTCAGGCCTAATCCTCTGAACACAGATACAGACATCTCTGTCAGGCCTAATCCACTGAACACAGATACAGACATCTCCGTCAGGCCTAATCCACTGAACACAGATACAGATGTCTCCGTTGGGCCTAATCCTCTGAACACAGATACAGACATCTCCGTTGGGCCTAATCCACTGAACACAGATACAGACATCTCCGTCGGGCCTAATCCTCTGAACACAGATACAGACATCTCCGTTGGGCCTAATCCACTGAACACAGATACAGACATCTCCGTTGGGCCTAATCCACTGAACACAGATACAGACATCTCCGTCGGGCCTAATCCTCTGAACACAGATACAGACATCTCCGTTGGGCCTAATCCACTGAACACAGATACAGACATCTACAGGCCTAATCCACTGAACACAGATACAGACATCTCCGTTGGGCCTAATCCACTGAACACAGATACAGACATCTCCGTTGGGCCTAATCCACTGAACACAGATACAGACATCTCCGTCAGGCCTAATCCACTGAACACAGATACAGACATCTCCGTTGGGCCTAATCCACTGAACACAGATACAGACATCTCCGTTGGGCCTAATCCTCTGAACACAGATACAGACTTCTCTGTCAGGCCTAATCCTCTGAACACAGATACAGACATCTCTGTCAGGCCTAATCCACTGAACACAGCTACAGACATCTCTGTCAGGCCTAATCCTCTGAACACAGATACAGACATCTCCGTTGGGCCTAATCCACTGAACACAGATACAGACGTCTCCGTCGGGCCTAATCCTCTGAACACAGATACAGACATCTCCGTTGGGCCTAATCCACTGAACACAGATACAGATGTCTCCGTCGGGCCTAATCCTCTGAACACAGATACAGATGTCTCCGTCGGGCCTAATCCTCTGAACACAGATACAGATGTCTCCGTCGGGCCTAATCCTCTGAACACAGCTACAGACATCTCCGTCAGGCCTAATCCTCTGAACACAGATACAGACATCTCTGTCAGGCCTAATCCACTGAACACAGATACAGACATCTCCGTCAGGCCTAATCCACTGAACACAGATACAGATGTCTCCGTTGGGCCTAATCCTCTGAACACAGATACAGACATGGGCCTAATCCACTGAACACAGATACAGACATCTCCGTCGGGCCTAATCCTCTGAACACAGATACAGACATCTCCGTTGGGCCTAATCCACTGAACACAGATACAGACATCTCCGTTGGGCCTAATCCACTGAACACAGATACAGACATCTCCGTCGGGCCTAATCCTCTGAACACAGATACAGACATCTCCGTTGGGCCTAATCCACTGAACACAGATACAGACATCTCCGTCAGGCCTAATCCACTGAACACAGATACAGACATCTCCGTTGGGCCTAATCCACTGAACACAGATACAGACATCTCCGTTGGGCCTAATCCACTGAACACAGATACAGACATCTCCGTCAGGCCTAATCCACTGAACACAGATACAGACATCTCCGTTGGGCCTAATCCACTGAACACAGATACAGACATCTCCGTTGGGCCTAATCCTCTGAACACAGATACAGACTTCTCTGTCAGGCCTAATCCTCTGAACACAGATACAGACATCTCTGTCAGGCCTAATCCACTGAACACAGCTACAGACATCTCTGTCAGGCCTAATCCTCTGAACACAGATACAGACATCTCCGTTGGGCCTAATCCACTGAACACAGATACAGACGTCTCCGTCGGGCCTAATCCTCTGAACACAGATACAGACATCTCCGTTGGGCCTAATCCACTGAACACAGATACAGATGTCTCCGTCGGGCCTAATCCTCTGAACACAGATACAGATGACTCCGTTGGGCCTAATCCACTGAACACAGATACAGACGTCTCCGTTGGGCCTAATCCACTGAATACAGCTTGATTTACATCCTCTCTGCATGCCTGTGTCTGACTCGTGCACCACGGCAATGAGATGCATATATTTCAGCTGTGCATCATCAACACATACTAGCTACACTGTCTACATGAATTTCCTTTAAACTGTAATCATATCTCTGACATGCAGTGAGGAGACCATGTGTATCTACATGTAGAGATTAATCACATGCAATACACACACACACATACACACACGCACACGCACACACACACACAGACAGACAGACAGACAGACAGACAGACAGACAGACAGACGCACGCACGCACGCACGCACGCACGCACACACACACACACCTGCACACACACACGTACACATACGCACACACACAAACAAAATAATCATACACACACCGTGGTGTTGAGAGGAGCAGCTTGAACGATAGACTTCCCAGGACCCTGTGTCAGCAGCAGGCCTCCAACACAACATGGACAATTAGAGGGGAGAGACAAGGGGGACGTGTGGGAGGAGAAAGTGGAGGAGGAGGGTTCGATAGCATATTTTCTCCAACTGGAGGTGTTGAGCTCCCCATGGAGTGTAATGATAGGGGTTAATATGCACACAACACGCGGACTGAACTCCAGGTCGCTTTCCGTTCTTTCTCTTATTCCAGATCTGTTTACTGAACATACTTCTGTTCTACTTTTCTCTCCTTCATGTTTCTACTGTATAGGCCTACACATGTTAATTTCATCTCTGTTTTATTCCCTCTTACACTTTCTCTATGTATACCTCTCTGCCTCATATTCCCACATTCTATCTTTCTTTCTGCCTGACTGTGTGATTGTCCCTAGTGATCATAACTGACTTTGTTTGTTGTCTCTCTCCCCCCCCCACCTCTCCCCTCTCATCTCTCTCCCCCTCTCTTTTTCTCTCTCGATCCTCTCCTTTTCCCCATCCCCTCTCCCCCTCTCTCCCCCACTCTCTTTCTTCCCCTCTCTCTCCTCTCTCTTTTTACCTCTCTCCCTCTCCCATTCCTTCTCTCCTCTCTCTCCCCCATCCCTCTCCCCTGTCTCTTCCCCATCCCTCTCCTCTCTCTCCCCCCTCTCTCTCTCAGTAAATTCTCTTCTCTCCTTCCTCTTCTCTGAGGGATATCAAAGGTACCATGGAGACAGGGTTCAAGTGTGATTTGTCTTCTTTGAGATGATTGGAAACAATTAGCGCCTGGTACTCATTATAGAAGGCTTGGATCTCCAGGATGAAAACAGCTGTTGGTACAGTCGTATACATAAAGACAAATTACTATAAACAACAACTAAAGCAGTAGACACATACAGTACATAGTGTGAATGAAAGGTTGAGTGAGCAAAGGACTGAATAAATGTTATAACAGAACCAAGGATGTGAGAATAGAAAAGTAAACAAACAAAGCCACACACACACACACACACACACACACACACACACACACACACACACACACACACACACACACACACACACACACACACACACACACACACACACACACACACACACACACACACACACACACAGCAATCAAATACACACTGATGCACAAGCACATGCATGCGGGCACTCACACGCACACATGTACATACACACATTCACCCTCACAGGCATGTACACGCCATCATTATCCCACAAACAGAATACAAGGAAAACATTACAGTGAGAGGAAGCCACCAGTGTTTAACAACGATATGCAGGAAAGTCAAGGATACACACACACACACACACACACACACACACACACACACACACACACACACACACACACACACACACACACACACACACACACACACACACACACACACACACACACACACACACACACACACACACACAGGCCTAAGGTCATAGCCCTTAGTCATAAATCACAGTGCCCGTAGTCTCTGTGTATAAATATATGCAGCCGTTATGAGATCTACGAGTCCAGGAAGGGAGAAACTCCCCAGCCACGGACGGATAATGAATACATATCTCTCTTATTCTACCTCTATCTTATTCTACCTCTTTCTATCTTATTCTACCTCTATCTCTCTTATTATACCTCTATTCAATTCAATTCAAGGGGCTTTATTGGCATGGGTAACATGTGTTAACATTGCCAAAGCAAGTAAGGTAGATAATATATAAAGTGAAATAAACAATAAAAATTAACAGTAGATATCACACATACAGAAGTTTCAAATCAATAAAGACATTACAAACATCATATTATATATATATATACAGTGTTTTTACAATGTACAAATGGTAAAGGACACAAGATAAAATAAATAAGCATAGATATGGGTTGTATTTATCTCTCTTATTCTACCTCTATCTCTCTTATTCTACCTCTATCTCTCTAATTATACCTCTATCTCTCTTATTATACCCCTATCTCTCTTATTATACCCCTATCTCTCTTATTATACCTCTATCTCTCTTATTCTACCTCTATCTCTCTAATTATACCTATATCTGTCTTATTCTACCTCTAACTCTCTAATTATACCTATATCTGTCTTATTCTAGCTCTATCTGTCTTATTCTAGCTCCATATCTCATATTCTACCTCTATCTCTCTTATTCTAGCTCTATCTCTCTTATTCTAGCTCTATCTCTCTTATTCTACCTCTATCTCTCTTATTCTAGCTCCATATCTCTTATTATACCTCTATCTCTCTTATTCTAGCTCTATCTCTCTTATTCTACCTCTATCTCTCTTATTCTAGCTCTATCTCTCTTATTCTAGCTCTATCTCTCTTATTCTACCTCTACTTATTCTAGCTCCATATCTCTTATTATACCTCTATCTCTCTTATTATACCTCTATCTCTCTTATTCTACCTCTAACTCTCTTATTATACCTCTATCTCTCTTATTCTAGCTCGATCTGTCTCATTCCAGCTCTATCTCTATTATTATACCTCTATCTCTCTTATTCTAGCTCTATCTGTCGTATTCTAGCTCCATCTGTCTTATTCTATCTCTATCTCTATTATTATACCTCTATCTGTCTTATTCTACCTCTATCTCTCTAATTATACCTCTATCTCTCTTATTCTACCTCTATCTCTCTTACTCTACCTCTATCTCTCTTATTCTACCTCTATCTCTCTAATTATATCTATATCTGTCTTATTATACCCCTATCTCTCTTATTATACCCCTATCTCTCTAATTATACCCCTATCTCTCTTATTCTACCTCTATCTCTCTAATTATACCTATATCTGTCTTATTATACCCCTATCTCTCTTATTATACCTCTATCTCTCTTATTCTACCCCTATCTCTCTTACTCTACCTCCATATCTTATAATGATGTGCGAGTTCAGGGACTGAGTGTTTTAACAAATAAAAGTAACATAATACAACACAAGAAACACGAACAACGTAGAGACATGAAACAGAACCAGAAACAATGACGCCTGGGGAAGGAACCAAAGGGAGTGACAGATATAGGGAGGTAATCAGGGAGGTGATGGAGTCCAGGTGAGTGTCATAAAGCGTTGTTGAGCGTAACAAGAGTGACAGGTGTGCACCATAACGAGCAGCCTGGAGACCTAGAGGCCAGAGAGGGAGCACACGTGACAGTACCCCCTCCTTGACGCACGGCTCCAGCCGCAGAAGTCCAGGTGAGTGTCATAACGCGTTGTTGAGCGTAACAATGGTGACAGGTGTGCACCATAACGAGCACACGTGAAAATATCTCAAGATGTACCCCTATCTCTCTTTATCTATCTAACTCTACCTCTCTCTCTTGTTCTACCTCTGTCTCTCATTCTACCTCTATCTCTCTCTTTTGCTCTTCTCCTTAGTGTTTCCCTCTGTCTTTGGCTAACCAACCACAATCCACTCTTATTCTACCTCTGTTTCTCTTATTCAACCTCTATCTCTCTCTTAACCTACCTCAATCTCTCTCTTTTGTTCTTCTCCTTAGTATTACCCTCATGCTCTGTCTCTTTCTCTGTCTCTTTCTCTCTCTCTCTCTCTCTGTCTCTCTCTGTCTGTCTCTCTCTGTCTCTCTCTGTCTGTCTCTACCTGTCTCTCTCTCTGTCTCTCTCTGTCTCTTTCTGGCTGTCTCTACCTGTCTCTCTCTCTTTCTCTCTCTGTCTCTCTCTGTCTGTCTCTGCCTGTCTCTCTCTGTCTCTCTCTGCCTGTCTCTGCCTGTCTCTCTCTGTCTCTCTCTGTCTCTCTCTGTCTGTCTCTGCCTGTCTCTCTCTGTCTCTCTCTGTCTGTCTCTGTCTGTCTCTGTCTGTCTCTGCCTGTCTCTCACTGTCTCTCTCTGTCTCTCTCTGTCTGTCTCTGCCTGTCTCTCTCTGTCTCTCTCTCTGTCTCTCTCTGTCTGTCTCTGCCTGTCTCTCTCTGTCTCTCTCTGTCTGTCTCTGCCTGTCTCTCTCTGTCTCTGCCTGTCTCTGTCTCTCACTCTCTGTCTCTCTCTGTCTGTCTCTGCCTGTCTCTCTCTGTCTCTGCCTGTCTCTGTCTCTCACTCTCTGTCTCTCTCTGTCTGTCTCTGCCTGTCTCTCTCTGTCTCTGCCTGTCTCTGTCTCTCACTCTCTGTCTCTCTCTTGCAGACACAAACTCACTGTCTAGAAGGTCCACTACACTGGCTCACCAGCCACCACAGTCTTTATAAACACGGTGTCAAACAGAGTGGAGAGGCATGGGCTGCATGTCACTGCCTCTTCCTTTATCATTGCTCTCTTATATCTACCCTCTCGGTCCCTATCCCTTTACCCTCACTCTCTTCTATATACCCTTACTACGGCCTATTTATTGCCTTACCTCCCTTATGTTACCTCATTTGCACTCGCTGTATGTAGATTATTTTCTATTGTGTTTGTCTGTGCGTTTGTTTTTTCCATGTGTTATTTGTGTCGCACTGCTTTGCTTTATCTTGGCCAGGTCGCAGTTGTAAATGAGAACTTGTTCTCAACTGGCCTACCTGGTTAAATAAAGGTGAAAAAAATAAGTAATCTCTTGCTCCCTATCCCTTTACCCTCGCTCCTTGTCCCTCTACCCTCGCTTCCTATCCCTCTACCCTCCCACCCTCCCATTGTCCTGTTGGAAGGTGAACCTCGTGCCAGTCTCACATCTCTGCAAGACTGAATGTTCACTCAAGAATTTCCCTGTATTTAACTCCATCCATCATTTCTTCAATTCTGATCAGTTTCCCAGGTCCTGACAATGAAAAACATCCCCACAGCATTTTGCTGTCACCTGAGAAGTCATATAATTAGTTAAATAAAGTCCACCTGTGTGCAATCTGAGTGTCACATGATCTCAGTATATATACACCTGTTCTGAAAGGGCCCAGAGTCTGCAACACCACTAAGCAACCAAGCAGCTGTCACGTTCTGACCTTTATTTCCTTTGTTTTGTATTTATTTAGTATGGTCAGGGCGTGAGTTGGGTGGGCAGTCTATGTTTGTTTTTCTATGTTTTGGGGTATTTCTATGTTTCGGCCTTGTATGGTTCTCAATCAGATGCAGGTGTCATTAGTTGTCTCTGATTGAGAATCATACTTAGGTAGCTTGGGTTTCACTGTGTTTGTGGGTGATTGTTGTTTTCCACGTTTATTGTTTTGTAGTATTCATGTTTATCTGTTTAATTAAACATGAATCAATATAACCACGCCGCGTTTTGGTCCTCCTCTACTTCACCACAGGAAAACCCTGACAGCAGCTGGCACCATGAAAACCAAGGAGCTCTCCAAACCGGTCAGGGACAAAGTTGTGGAGAAGTAGAGATCAGAGTTGGGTTATACAAAAATATCTGAAACTTTTAGCATCCCACTGAGCACCATTAAATCCATTATTTAAAAAATTATTGAATATGGCACCACAACAAACCTGCCAAGAGAGCGCCGCCCCTGAGAGGAGGACTGATGGTGGAGTTGGCCTATCAAGGACAGTTCTGGGAGTTTCAGGGGAGGACTGATGGTGGAGTTGGCCTATCAAAGACAGTTCTGGGAGTTTCAGGGTGGTAATTGACATTGTAAAGGCACAATTCTTATGACATGTGAAGGCCCAATAAGTTGATGGAATTACTTGTCAATTAGTGTCAGGTTGTTTTGGTTCGTCATAGTGAACACCTGCCATATGTGCCTGTCATGTGTGGTTGCATCCTCCCCATACACCATCACAGTCACCAAGTCAACATCTAACGCAATTCCAGTGCAGGCTGCCAGGATGATGGACATGATTGTCTGGAAGAAGCAATGTGCTCAACTGGTACATCCCAAGGTGCATCACAAATGCAGTGAGCCAACGGAAGGTCATGGTGGATTCAGGCAGAAGTGTTGGACTAGCAATGAATCAAAGTTCACTTCTAAATGATAAGGAGGTGACGTGAGAACCTGGTCTTGGAGGTGCAAGTTATACCGCAGACAGTTGGAGCAAGATGTTGAGCTATGGAGAGGGTGTCGGAGCCCAGGATAGGATTATCTTTCCTTTCGTTGTAGCCTCCCAGTTACCTCATTGATCCTCAAAGAGAGTTGTGACTTTGATTACCTGGTGTTGCCATGCCAATCAGTATACTGCCTTTTTCTATATCCAGACAAGGGTATTTCAGTGTAATTATCGCAGGCCTTTTGGATTCCCAACATAGTTGAAGTACAGAAAAATTGTCTTGAGTACAGGTTCTAAGTACAGTACACCACATGAGGTTGATGACTTTATTGGGGAGGACAGGCTCGTGGTAATGGCTGGAGCGGAATAGGTGGAATGGTATCAAATACGTCAAACACAAGGTTTCCATGTGTTTGATACCATTCCATTTGCGCCGTTCCATCCATTATTTCGAGCCGTCCGTCCCCCAGCAGCATCCGCTGCAATACACAACTCTGAGAAATGTCTCTCATTTAACATGTGTACATATACAGGTGATTAAACCACCACCTAGTGGTAATGTGGCAGACATTTTTGGATTTTGGATGCCATGTTGGATTTGAAGTAAACTCTAGCGGAGCACTGTAACATAATTGCAAGAGTAGGAGCAATGGTTCCCAATCAGAGGCAGCTGGCAATCGTTGTCTCTGAGAACCATACTTAGGTAGCTTGTTCCCACCTGTGTTTGTGGGTAGTTGCTTTTTGTTTTGTGTTTTGCACCTGACGGAGCTGTTTCGCTTGTTCCTTTTGTTACATTGTATTTAGTGTTCAGTTCTATTTAATAAATGACGAACACGTACCACGCTGCGCTTTGGTCCTCACCTTCTTCCACCAATGGCCGTTACAGAACTACCCACCACCAATGGACCAAGCAGCATGGTAAGGAGGAGCAGCGCTATCTGGAGAAATGGAAAGGGGGGAGATATTGGAAGGCAAGGGACCCTGGGTACAGGCTCGGGAGTATCGCCGTCCACAGGAGGAACTGGAGGCAGTTAAGGCTGAGTGGCAAAACTACGAGGAGTTGGCATGGCTAGCAAGGAAGCCCAAGAGGCAGCCCCCATATTTTGGGGAGGCACACGGGGAGTGTGGCAGAGTCAGGATTCAGACCTGAGCCAACTCCCCGTGCTTACTGTAAGGAGCCGAGGATGGAACCAGAGCCAGTCGGGGTGGAATTGGAGGTGAGCGAAGGGAGCGAAGCAGAGACAATGAAGGAGTTAATGGGGAAATTGGAGGAGAGAGTAATGAGGGAGTTGCTGTGTTGGTGCATGAGGCAAAACATCCGCCCGATGGAGCGTGTCCGGGATTTGATGTCACCTGAGTCAGCTCTCCATACTCGTCCTGAGGTGCGTGCTAACCGTCTGGTGAAGACTGGGCCAGCCCCACGCATCAGGCCTCCTGTGCGCCCCTCTCGCTCTGCACGTCCTGTGCCAGCTCGGCGCTACAGCTCTCCAAGACGTACTTACCATGGCGGGCATTGTACTGGTCAGGCACGCGTTATGCAGTGGAGCGCATGGTGTCTCCAGTACGCATTCTTAGCCCGGTGCGCTACATCTCAGCTCCCCACATCTGCCGGGCTAGGGTGAGGATCCAGCCAGGACGGATGGTGCCAGCCCTGCTCTCCAGACCTCCAGTGCATCTCCTCGGGCCAGGATATCCTGCGTCGGTGCTGCGCACTGTGTTTCCCGTGTTTCTGCACAGCCCAGTGCATCCTGTGCCTGCGCCCCGCACGTGCCGGGATAAAATCACCATCCAGCCAGGACGTGTTGCGCAGGCCCTTAGTTCGAGACCTCCAGTGCGCCTCCACGGCCCGGTCTATCCTGTGCCTCCTCCAAGGACCAGGCTGTCTCTCCGTCTCCTCCATCCAGAGTCTCACTCCTATCTGGCGGGAGGGTCGCCACCCCACATAAGTGGGCCAAGACTAAGGAGGAGTGGGGTCTACGTCCCGCACCAGAGCCGCCACCGCGGTGAAATGCCCACCCAGACACTCCCCTATAGGTTCAGGTTTTGCGGCCGGAGGGGGGGTACTGTCACGTTCTGACCTTAGTTCCTTTTTTATGTCTCTGTTTTGGTTTGGTCAGGGAGTAAGTTGGGGTGGGCATTCTATGTTTTTCAGTCTGTTTTGTTCTGTGTGTTGTAATTCGATGTGTTTGGCCTGGTATGGTTCCCAATCAGAGGCCTTTGGCAATCGTTGTCTCTGATTGAGAACCGTACTTAGGTAACCTGTTCCCACCTGTGTTTGTGGGTAGTTGCTTTCTGTTTTGTGTTTTGCACCTGACGGAGCTGTTTCGGTTGTTCTTTTTGTTACTTTGCATTTAGTGTTCATTTCTCTTTAATAAATGACGAACACGTACAACGCTGCGCTTTGGTCCTCACCTTCTTCCACCAACGGCCGTTACACCGAGAGATGAGTTTGGATTAGTCTGCCATGTAGCATGCTTCTGTCTATAACATGAGCTGCTAAGTATGTGTGGATAATCCTGTCTCCCACAGCTTTTTCTGAAAGATATCAGGAAGAACTGAAATGTTTTGCTACTGCTCTCAACATTGCTGCCCTGAAGTTAATAGCACTATCGACAAAGCTCAATGGGAAAAGATTGTGATGGACTACTTTCTAGAGGATAAGCGTGCGATGCTGACTCTCTCTGACCCTGAACATGAATCAGAAAATTAAGAAATTCCTGACTTAGATACAAACATTTTAATTGAATCAGACATTGTAGGGTCTTCGGATGGTAAAGTTGGGGAAGAAACAATGTCGTTGTCACAGAAGAATTTGACCAAGTGTTGAAATCAGTGAAATGCCGAGTGGAAGCAAAGAGATAATAGCCAAACGCGGAGAGAGTCCAAAAAAGACAACATAGAAGGCTGTTGTATAAAACACGTCTCAAGATTACATCTTCAAACTAAGGGCAACCATTGCATACATGTCAGAGGGAGGAGTGTTCATTCAAATATACGGGTAAGAGTATAGCTACATTTTCAGACATTATACATTTCAAATTTTGGCAGAAAGTCATTTTCATTGCAAGATATAGTGTACTGTTAGCTAGCTATCTAATGTTAGCTGGCTGGCTTGCTACTAAAGTTACATATATGATTTGTGTGTGAGCTCTGGAAAGAGGCCCGTGTTCCTGAGTTGGAATTGTTAAAGTTTGATGAGCGTTCAAATCAATTTTTCCCAGTCATATAGAGTACCAGTTTAGTTTGGACACAACTACTCATTCATGTTTTTTCTTTATTTGGGCTATTTTCTATATTGTAGAATATTAGTGAAGACATCAGAACTATGAAATAACACACATGGAATCATGTAGTAAACAAAAGTCTTAATCAAATCAATATGTATGTTATATTTGAGATTCTTCAAAGTAGCCACTATTTGCCTTGATGACAGCTTTGCACCCTCTTGGCATTCTCTCAACCAGCTTCACCTGGAAGGCATTTCAATTAACAGGTGTGCCTTGTTAAAAGTTAACTTGTGGAATTTCCTTTTAATTTCCTTATTAATGTGTTTGAGCCAATCAGTTGTGTTGTGACAAGGTAAGGGTGGTATACAGAATATTTATTTTAGAACTATTTCCATATTATATTATTATTGGTATGTACAGTAGGTTTCCCACTCATGGGTGGCACAAAATGGGATATGGGGAAGGGAATGGGTGGTAAATATGCAAATTAATACACAAGTATTACTATATTTAAGTGATAATAACCGAGAAGCCAGTGTATGGAGGATATATTGGCACAGGTGTTGTTAGCAAACCGTGCCAGTACATCCTCCAAACACCGCCTTTGAGGGCAGTATCACTTTTATACATGGGTTATCAAAATATTAAAATAAAGATTTACATATTTTCATTAAAAAAGTAATTTTGATGAATTTATTCATCCTTCCACAATATATAGTCCTGACACAAATCTAGGGTTGCTACCCAAGCTGGCTGGTTGTTCGTCCTATCAGTTCAGAGACACGACCCAGTCATTCAGTCTTCTTGTTCTGTATCTATGAACGTGAACCAGTCATTTGCTCTAAATGTTCCATTGTCATACTGCATAGCAACTTTATTATCCCTTGCTTGCTAGCTAGCCAACAAGGGCTAACTTAACATCACTTCAAACAGTGGAGCCAGAATAACAACAGTAGCTGCATTTGCATTTGTTTAACAACGTGTTAAGGCTAGGCATAATACTGCCCCCTTTGGATGAATTATGTGCCCATAGTAAACTGAAAAACAATCTGTCCAAAATTGCTACTCTTTGCATATAATAATAATTATTGGATAGAAAACACTCTAAAGCTTCTAAAACCGTTTGAATTATGTCTGTAAGTATAGCAGAACTCACAGGGCAAGCGATCTCCCAAACTAGTTTTGGCATCCAGAAAGTTGGGGCAACTTTAACGTCATCGCCCCCACCCTTCACAACCAGCTATGGATCTGAGGACACTTTCTATGTCTTCCACTAGATGTCCTCATTCACTAGAGCGTTTAATTGTGCAAATCCCACGAGCTTTGACCCTTTGGGAGGCAAAATTGTTTAGAAGAGCTAGCCAACAAACAGCTAACATAATCACTTCAAACTGAAGCAGGAAAGACTGCAAACTAGCTGCTTTTCGTTTTTAACTTTTTCATTTGACATTTCTTTGTATATATCAATGAAAATTATGCCAGCTGATTCATGACTTTGAGTGGCTAAGAAACACTGACTTTCTATCTCGTCCCGACTCCCGAAAAATTCAGCTTGAGATCAAATTTGAATATCGAAATGTTGCAAATGTCGTAGAGACAGAGAGCAAGGTTTACACAAAACTCTGCTGTTGAAAACTAAATGTTAGGCTAAAATAAATGTGAGATAAGTACTAGAGACCTTTTTATTGCGGAACAAGCTTATAAGTTGCCTGCCTGTGCTGATGAGACAGTGGATTGCACAGTCAGATGAAACAGAATAAATAGGCGTTTTAACGTCATAGATTTAGCCGGTTTCAACTTGTGGAGTAGACACTGGCTGGAGTGCGATATTAACCAATCAGCTTTCAGGATTAGAACCACCCGTTGTATAAAATTCAACAACATACAGTGTATGTAACAGTAGCATAACATGACAAATTTGACTCAGTTCCTGTCCATTCAATGCGGCCACAATGACGGTACTGTGTGTGTGTATCAATATCTCAATTCTCTCACTGGCCATCGGCTACTGTTAGTGAAGAGACTATAGTTTGTGCGTGTGCGTCTGCGTGTGTGTGTGTGAGGGTGGGGGGGGTCAGTGTGTCTGTAAATGATCCTCTGTAGCAGGTCAGGAGGTCTCATCACCTCTTCACGGTAATAACTCTCCAGGTTAATTTGCCAGGAGCAGAGAACTTGTTCCTCTAAACTCCACACAGAGGTTAAAGTTCCTTCCCCTCCCTCTGACTCACACAGACCTCTATTAACACGGCTCTGTAACTCTCGTCCAAATATATTTAACTATACACACTGTCTCTGAGTCCTTCCTTCCGTACTGTCTGTCCTGTCTGACTCCCGTAGCGTACTGTGGTGTTGAATATTTATATATTTGTATCTGTATCCGATCAGAGACAGAGGCTGTCTATAAGATGAAATTGTCACTTACTGTTTTACCCTGGGCTCTGTAGAACGACAACACTGTGACAAACCTGTTGGTAAGTCTGTTTCGAGAGAGAGAACATTGTGAATAAACTTTATTTTGTAGGTTTAAAGCAATTCAAAGAGCCAATAGAACATTAGGTGATACTAGTGATTATTGTGACTATGGCGAGAAGATGCATTGAATGATCAAGGTGAGATTGTAAAATTCATTCATCTTCATATTGATAGATCCTACAGCAGCCGTATACAAATAGCAGAGCTATCCGTTGTTAATGAATGACATGTCCAAAACAAGTCCAGACTGCAGCTCTTTCATATTGCTGCTTCTCTATTATTTGGCAAAGAGAGTCTATGAATTGATTATTTACTCTGTCTTCATTTTAATGACAGATGACTCCTCTTCTGCATATTAACTGACAGTAATTTCTTACAAACCTATCAGGCTGCCAATTTAACCTCCGAATTACAGCAGTTTATTGGAGTGAAAAATGTCATTATTCTGTTTCTTTAATGTGTGTGTGAGTTTGTATTCCATCATTAAAATGTTAATGAAGCGCATCGTTGATCTCTTCCCAGGAACACTGGCTATATAGTTTTCCTACCTGGCTGTGACGCTCCTGGAGATGGCATCCGAGTTTTTCCAAACCCATTCCGGTTCACCTAGATGAATCAATTGGAGGTGTAGTTTGGTGTATGTGTTTCTATGTGTGTGTGTGTGTGTGTGTGTGTGTGTGTGTTTGCAGCCAGGTTGCTCTAGATCCTCTTCTAAGTCCGACGTCCGTTCAGGTACCCAGGACGTCGGTAGATGCCTTCAGAAGTGTCCACTGCTGGCAACGGTCAGCGCTATTACCATAAAGTAGACTCGGAATAAGAAGTCAAATTCGTGAAACTGTGACATATTGTTGCTGGCTGTGTGTGTTTGTGTGTGTGTGTGTGTGTGTTTGTGTGTGTTATCTCCATGTGGTTGTGAGTTAGCCACAGTTGTGGGGGTAGCTAATCAATGCCTAATGACAATGAGCAGGGAGCTTGGATTGGCTTAGTTGGCATTAGCCGGCATGCTAGCAGGCATTTGGCAATTACCGTAATGATGTAAATTGGCATAAATGTCCCCCAGCTCAGAAAGAGAGGAGAAGAAATCTAACAATGATTATGATTAGGACTCTAATTATAGTATAAACTCCACTGTGGTGCCATACACATCACAACCCGTTTAATAACGAAATGCATCAGACAAGGACTCTGATTATGGTTGTGAGTGAGCAGGCATTGAGTGTGTGAGCATGAATGCAGTGAGAAGGCATTGAGTGTGTAAGCTTGGATGCAGTGAGCAGGCATTGAGTGTGTAAGCTTGCATGCAGTGAGCAGGTATTGAGTGTGTAAGCTTGAATGCAGTGAGCAGTCATTGGGTGTGTGAACATTAATGCAGTGAGCAGGCATTGAGTGTGTGAGCATGAATGCAGTGAGCAAGCATTGAGTGTGTGAGCATTAATGCAGTAAGCAGGCATTGAGTGTGTGAGAAAGAGAAGGAGAGGTAGAAAGAACATACCAGTTGTACTATAGGCTAGGGGCCAAACCTCAAAAATGCCTTTAGTGTAGGCTCCTCAGAGGAGGAGAGTATGAAAAGTTGTCATCAATGCAAAGTTTGGCTAGTTGGAAGAACCTTAAATATAACATATATTTTGATTTATTTAACACTTTTTTGATTACCACATGATTCCATATGTGTTATTTCAAGGTTTTGATGTCTTCACTATTATTCTAGAATGTAGAAAATTGTAAAAAATAAAGACAAACCCTTGAATGAGAAGGTGCGTCCAAATGTTTGACTGGTACTGTATATACAGTGCCTTGCGAAAGTATTCGGCCCCCTTGAACTTTGCGACCTTTTGCCACATTTCAGGCTTCAAACATAAAGATATAAAACTGTATTTTTTTGTGATGAATCAACAACAAGTGGGACACAATCACGAAGTGGAACAACATTTATTGGATATTTCAAACTTTTTTAACAAATCAAAAACTGAAAAATTGGGCGTGCAAAATGATTCAGCCCCCTTAAGTTAATACTTTGTAGCGCCACCTTTTGCTGCGATTACAGCTGTAAGTCGCTTGGGGTATGTCTCTATCATTTTTGCACATCGAGAGACTGACATTTTTTCCCATTCCTCCTTGCAAAACAGCTCGAGCTCAGTGAGGTTGGATGGAGAGCATTTGTGAACAGCAGTTTTCAGTTCTTTCCACAGATTCTCGATTGGATTCAGGTCTGGACTTCTACTTGGCCATTCTAACACCTGGATATGTTTATTTTTGAACCATTCCATTGTAGATTTTGCTTTATGTTTTGGATCATTGTCTTGTTGGAAGACAAATCTCCGTCCCAGTCTCAGGTCTTTTGCAGACTCCATCAGGTTTTCTTCCTGTCAGGACCCGGTTACGAACCTGGGTCTCCGGAGTGAGAAACAGTCACTTAACCAACTGAGCCACGAATAGTCAGCAGAACCCAGAAGATGAGGCAGACACAGCAGTACTTAAGACGGTGTATTTAATAAAGTAAAAAAGGAGAAGTCCTTAAATACAAAAATGGCAAATCCAAAAGGTGGTAGGAATAGCACAAAAAAGCTTCAAGAGACACTCAAAAACAAAAACAGAATTCCACAAGAGCATCCACCAGAATCGACAAGAAAACACAGAACACTAGGGCTGGGTGCTAACATACAAACACAGAGCACAGAACTGAGGGAAACTAAGGGTTTAAATACAATCAGGGGAAACGAGGTACAGGAGCAAATAATAATGGGGAACAAGGGGAAAAACATAAGGTCAAAAAGCACAATGGGGGCATCTAGTGACCAAAACCCGGAACAACCCTGGCCAAATCCTGACAGAATCCCCCCCCTAGGAACGGCTCCTGACGTTCCTACCAGCTCTCTCAGGGTGGAGGGCCCTGAACTGACGAATGAGGTCAGGATCCAGGATGTCTTTGGCAGGAACCCAGGAGCGCTCCTCGGGACCGTAGCCTTCCCAGTCCACCAGATACTGCCAGGACCGCTGCACCCGGCGGGAATCCAGTATCCGATGGACGGTATAAGCCGGCTGGCATCCAATGACACGAGGCGGAGGGGGAGGTCTGTCTGCCGGGACAAGGGGAGAAAAAACAACAGGTTTGAACAATGAAATGTGAAATGTGGGATTAATCTTAAGGGATCTGGGTAAGTGTAGGCGATAAGAAACTGGGTTAACTCTCCTGGCAACCTTGAAGGGACCGATGTATTTTTGGGACAGCTTGCGAGACTCCACCCGTAGAGGTAAGTTTCTTGTGGAGAGCCAGACTCTCTGGCCGGGGCGCAGGGTAGGCCCGGGACGGCGACGTCTGTTGGCTTGTTGTTGGTACCTCTGTGAGGAACGCATAAGATTAAGACGGGTCTTCCTCCACATAAGCCGACAGCGTCTGACGAACTTCAAGGCTGAAGGCACTCTGACTTCTGCCTCCTGGTCCGGGAACAATGGAGGAGCATAGCCAAACTGACACTCGTAAGGGACATACCAGTGGAGGAGGAGCGCAAGGTGTTGTGCGCGTATTCGGCCCAAACAATAAAGGATGACCATGTGGACGGGTTGTCACGAGTCATACATCGGAGGGTGGTTTCCAGCTCTTGATTCATCCTCTCTGTTTGGCCGTTGGACTCCGGATGGTACCCTGAAGATAGACTGGCAGAAGCCCCCATGAGTTGGCAGAAGGCCTTCCAAAACCTTGAGGCGAACTGGGGACCTCTGTCAGAAACCATATCTTGAGGAATGCCGAAGACTCGGAACACATGATTAATTACCAACTCAGCCGTTTCCTTGGCAGAAGGTAACTTAGTCAGAGGGACGAACCTGGCCGCCTTTGAAAACCTGTCGATTATGACTAGGATAGTAGTATTGCCATGGGTTGGAGGAAGTCCAGTAATAAAGTCCAATGAGATATGGGACCAGGGTCTGTGGGGAACAGGTAAAGGGTGAAGGAGTCCTTGAGGGCGGAGGTGAGAAGATTTGCCCTGGCAGCACACGGGACAGGCATTGACGAAAGTGGCAACGTCTTCTCTTATGGTAGGCCACCAGAACTTACGCTGGATGAACTCCAAGGTGCGACCTACGCCCGGATGACAGGTGAGGCGAGAGGAGTGCCCCCACAGAAGGACCTGAGTCCTCACTGCCTTGGGGACAAACAACCGATTGGCAGGACCTCCTTTCGGGTCCGGTTCGCTAGCTTGAGCACGTCTCACGGTATCCTCAACTTGCCACAAGATCGGAGCCACAATCTTAGCAGCAGGAAGGACAGGCATGTCCGTGTCATCTCGAATGGCAGGAGCGTAGACTCGGGACAGGGCATCCGGTTTGAGATTCTTCGACCCGGGCCGATAGGTGAGGATAAACTGGAATCGATTGAAGAAAAGAGACCATCTAGCTTGTCTAGAGTTCAACCGCTTCGCCTGCTGGATATACTCCAGATTTTTGTGGTCCGTAAGCACTTGAAACGGGTGAGAAGCCCCCTCGAGCCAGTGTCTCCATTCCTTCAATGCCATCTTAACCGCTAGGAGTTCACGATCCCCCACATCGTAGTTCCTCTCAGTCGGGGTAAGCCGGTGTGAGAAGAAAGCGCACGGATGAAGCTTCTTGTCTTCACCCCTCTGAGACAGGACAGCTCCAACACCAACCTCTGATGCGTCTACCTCCACCACAAATGGTTCATCCGTAGTCGGTAGTATCAGGATGGGAGCAGAGAGAACGCGCTGCTTGAGTCCTTGGAAGGCCGTCTCAGCTTCTCTTCCCCACAAAAACCTTGCATTGCCACCCTTGGTTAAAGCTGAGAGAGGGGCTGCCACCAAGCTGAAGTTCTTGATGAACTTGCGGTAAAAGTTTGTGAAGCCCAGGAAACGCTGAACTTCCTTAACGGATTTGGGGGTGGGCCAATCCGCTACCGCCCTACCTTCCTGGGGTCCATTTGGACTCGACCGGGTTCCACTACAAATCCCAGGAATTGTACTCGGGATGAATGGAATTCACATTTCTCCGGCTTAACGTACAGATGGCTGTCCAGGAGGCGTTTGAGTACTTGTCTGACATGCTTAGTGTGTTCTTGAAGGGAGCTCGAAAAGATGAGGATGTCATCCAAGTAAACGAACACAAAAATGTTAAGCATATCCCTAAGCACATCGTTTATGAGCGCTTGGAACACCGCTGGGGCGTTGGTCAGGCCGAAGGGCATCACCAAGTATTCATAGTGACCAGTAGGCGTGTTGAAAGCGGTCTTCCACTCGTCACCAGGTCTGATCCGCACAAGATGGTATGCGTTCCGCAGGTCAAGCTTAGTGAAAACAACTGCTTCCTGGAGCAGCTCGAAGGCTGTGGCCATAAGGGGTAGCGGGTAACGGTTACGGACGGTTATGGCATTGAGTCCCCGTAGTCGATGCAAGGACGTAATCCACCGTCTTTCTTGGCCACAAAGAAAAACCCTGCTCCCGCCGGGGAGGTGGATGGACGCATGAGGCCTGCTTCCAGAGCGTCCTTGATGTAGGTATCCATAGCAGCTCGTTCGGGTGGAGATAGGGAAAAGATCCGACCCCTGGGGGGCAAGTGCCCGGAAACAGGTCGATGGGGCAATCGTAAGGTCTATGGGGTGGTAGCATGGTGGCCCTCTGTTTGCTAAACACCAGTTTGAGGTCATGGTAACACTCGGGAACTCGGGTCAGGTCGATGGATTATAAAGACTCGGGAGTAGAACTCGGGGAATTCTGGAAAATACAAGTAGCTTGGCACGTAGGACCCCACTGCTTGATAGTGCCCACAGACCAGTCGATGTGAGGGTTATGGCTGTGAAGCCAGGGGTATCCAAGGACGAGAGGGAACTCGGAACAGGAGATCAAATGAAAGTTCATCAATTCCTGGTGTTGTGAAACTGAAAGTCGCAAGGAGGTAGTGACATGAGTGACAAGTCCAGATCCCAAAGGGCTTCCATCCAATGTAGTGACCCTCATGGGTTCACTTAGAGGTTCAGAGGGAACGCCATTCTCCTTCGCCCAGACACCATCCATGAAGTTACCTGCGGCTCCAGAGTCTACCAAGGCTTGAAGGTGAAGCTTGTGGTTGTCCCAGGAGAGGGTGACTGGAATGAGCAGACGGGAGTTGGACGGATGGGAGGAGGTTATGTTTCCCGTTACAGTTCCCCCGGTCTGTACGGGACAGAGCGTTTCCCTGGAGCCCGGGACACGTGGAACGGAAATGGCCCGGTTTGCCGCAATATAGACAGCGTCGCTCCCTCATCCGGCGGTCTCTCTCAGCCTGGGAGATGCGTCCAATCTGCCTGGGTTCCGATGGAGCCAGCGGGGATAAAGGTGGGGACTCGGAGCTGGGACTGATAGGGGCTAGAGGTCTACGGTTGAGTTCTCTCTCTCAGACGCTGGTCAATGCGTGAGGCCAACTTGATCAGGGACTCGAGATTGTCCGGTGGTTCCCGAGTGGCCAGTTCATCTTGGATAGTGTCGGAAAGGCCTTTCAGAAAGCACACCGTGAGCGCCTCGTTGTTCCAGCCACTTGCTGCTGCCACCGTGCGGAACTGGATGGCATAGTCCGTCACGCTGCGCCAACCTTGGTGGAGAGTCAGGAGCTGTTTGGCTGAGTCAGAACCACTGCTTGGGCCTTGAAACACTCGTTTGAATTCCTCAGCAAAGGCAGAGTAGCTGGCACAGCAGGAACTATGGGCATCCCACACAGCAGTAGCCCAGGCCAAGGCTTTTTCCGACAGCAGGGTGATGATATAAGCGATCTTAGACCGGTCGGTGGGAAACGACGAGGGTTGTAGCTCAAAGGAGAGAGAACATTGGGTGAGAAACCCTTTACAAGCACTTGGATCACCTGAGAACCGTTGGGGAGGTGGAAGACGAGGTTCAGCCAGGGGGTTAACTGCCATGGGTACGTGAATCTGAGGTACTGGGACGGGAACTGTTGCCGGGGTAAGACGATCAGATATTTGCTTAATGGAAGTCAGCATCTCCGACAGAAGATGAGAATGTCTAGCCATTAAGGCCTCTTGCTGAACCAGGGCGGCTTCGTGGCGTTGGACAGTATGGCAAAAAGGTCCTGGGAACTGGCTGCCTCTGGGTTCATTTTTGGCTCTGTGTTTCTGTCAGGACCCGGTTACGAACCTGGGTCTCCGGAGTGAGAAACAGTCACTTAACCAACTGAGCCACGAATAGTCAGCAGAACCCAGAAGATGAGGCAGACACAGCATTACTTAAGACGGTGTATTTAATTAAGTAAAAAAGGAGAAGTCCTTAAATACAAAAATGGCAAATCCAAAAGGTGGTAGGAATAGCACAAAAAAGCTTCAAGAGACACTCAAAAACAAAAACAGAATTCCACAAGAGCATCCACCGGAATCGACAAGAAAACACAGAACACTAGGGCTGGGTGCTAACATACAAACACAGAGCACAGAACTGAGGGAAACTAAGGGTTTAAATACAATCAGGGAAAAAGAGGGACAGGTGCAAATAATAATGGGGAACAAGGGAAAAAACATAAGGTCAAAAAGCACAATGGGGGCATCTAGTGACCAAAACCCGGAACAACCCTGGCCAAATCCTGACACTTCCAGAATGGTCCTGTATTTGGTTCCATCCATCTTCCCATCAATTTTAACCATCTTCCCTGTCCCTGCTGAAGAAAAGCAGGCCCAAACCATGATGCTGCCACCACCATGTTTGACGGTGGGTATGGTGTGTTCAGGGTGATGAGCTGTGTTGCTTTTACGCCAAACATATCGTTTTGCATTGTTGCCAAAAAGTTCAATTTTGGTTTCATCTGACCAGAGCACCTTCTTCCACATGTTTGGTGTGTCTCTCAGGTGGCTTGTGGCAAACTTTAAACAACACTTTTTATGGATATCTTTAAGAAATGGCTTTCTTCTTGCCAATCTTCCATAAAGGCCAGATTTGTGCAATATACGACTGATTGTTGTCCTATGGACAGAGTATCCCACCTCAGCTGTAGATCTCTGCAGTTCATCCAGAGTGATCATGGGCCTCTTGGCTGCATCTCTGATCAGTCTTCTCCTTGTATGAGCTAAAGGTTTAGAGGGACAGCCAGGTCTTGGTAGATTTGCAGTGGTCTGATACTCCTTCCATTTCAATATTATCGCTTGCACAGTGCTCCTTGGGATGTTTAAAGCTTGGGAAATCTTTTTGTATCCGGCTTTAAACTTCTTCACAACAGTATCTCGGACCTGCCTGGTGTGTTCCTTGTTCTTCATGATGCTCTCTGCGCTTTTAACGGACCTCTGAGACTATCACAGTGCAAGTGCATTTATATGGAGACTTGATTACACACAGGTGGATTGTATTTATCATCATTAGTCATTTAGGTCAACATTGGATCATTCAGAGATCCTCACTGAACTTCTGGAGAGAGTTTGCTGCACTGAAAGTAAAGGGGCTGAAAAGGGGCCCAATTTTTCAGTTTTTGATTTGTTAAAAAAGTTTGAAATATCCAATAAATGTCGTTCCACTTCATGATTGTGTCCCACTTGTTGTTGATTCTTCACAAAAAAATACAGTTTTATATCTTTATGTTTGAAGCCTGAAATGTGGCAAAAGGTCGCAAATTTCAAGGGCTCCGAATACTTTCGCAAGGCACGGTATACTAGTCCAATGGATATATTGAACAAAAATACAAAAGCAACATGTAAATTATTAGTCCCATGTTTTATGAGCTGAAATAATAGATTGCAGACATTTTTACAACTCGTAAAAAGCTTATTTTTCACAAATTGGTTTACATCCCTGTTAGCATTTCACCTTTGCTCGTTGTCCTCTCCAGGATTTTGGCCTGCAGTTCGGCAATGTTACCGACTTCAGCGGACAAATGCTCACCTTTGATGGCCACTGGCATGAAACCGGGATTCATCTTCACGTTTCAACTTTACCGGGCAGATGGCAGACGTTGTTTATGGCGTTGTGTGGGCCAGTGGTTTGCTGATGTCAACGTTGTGAACAGAGTGTCCACGGTGGGTTATGGCACGGGCAGGCACAAGTTACGACAACGAACACAATTGCATTTTGTCGACAGCAATTTAAATGCACAGAGATAACATGACAAGATCCTGAGGTCCATAGTGTTGCCATTCATTCCCAGCCATCACCTCATCTTTCAGCATGATAATGCACGGTCCCATATTGCATAGATCTGAACACAATTCCTGGAATCTGAAAAAGCACACAGCTCTTCCTAGTTCTTGAGCATGTTTGGGGTGCACTGGATCAATGTGACTGACAGTGTGTTCCAGTTCCCGCAAATATCCAGCAACTTGGCACAGCCATTGAAGAGGAGTGGGGGAGTGGGACAACATTCCACAGGCCACAATCAACAGTCTGATTAACACTATGCTTATGAGATGTGTCCTGCCGCATGAGTCAAATAGTGGTCACACCAGATACTGGCGTTTTTTCTGATCCACACCCCTAATTTTTTGTTAAATATATCTATGACTAACAGATGCATACAGTATCTGTATTCAGTCATGTGAAATCCATAGACGAGGGACTAATGAGTTGATTTAAATTGACTGATTTCCTGAAATTAACTGTAACTCAGTAAAATTGTTGCATGTTGCATTTATATTTCAGTGTAGATAGATAGATAGAAAGATAGTGGAGAGGTTTACCTTAAAGTCATAATACTTTACAATACAGTATGTGTCACATATGATGCCTTCGTCATCTATTGTGTCTCTCCTTCCTTCCTCTTTCTTCTTCTCCTACTCCACATAATCCTCCTTCCCTCCCCCTCTTTCCATCTCCTCCATTCCCTCCTCCCCCCTCCTTTCCTCCCCCAACCCCCTTCCATCTCTCCCCTTCCTCACCCTTTTCTTCCCTCCCCCTTTGCCTCCTCCTCACCCCTTCTCCCATCCTCTCCTTCTCTCCTCCTTCTCCCCCTCCCCTCTTCATTCCCCCCTTAATCCCTGCCCCTCCTCCCTCCCCCTCCCCCCTTGCCTCCTCCTCCCCCTTCTTCCCTCCCCTTCTTCCCTCCCCCTCCTTGCCTCCTCCTCCCCCCTGCCTCCTCCTCCCCCTCTCCCCTCCTTCCCTCCCCTCCTGCCCCCGTCCTTTCTTACCCCCATCCTTCCCTCCCCTCCTCCTCCCTCCTCCCTCCCCCCGCCCCTCCTCCCCTGTTCCTTCCCTCCTGAAACACTCTTTATAGGACAGTAAACTCAAGATGAAACACTCTTTATAAGACAGTAAACTCAAGATGAAACACTCTTTATAAGACAGTAAACTCAAGATGAAATACTCTTTATAAGATAGTAAACTCAAGATGAAACACTCTTTATAGGACAGTAAACTCAAGATGAAACACTCTTTATAAGACAGTAAACTCAAGATGAAACACTCTTTATAAGATAGTAAACTCAAGATGAAACACTCTTTATAAGACAGTAAACTCAAGATAAAACACTCTTTATAGGACAGTAAACTCAAGATGAAACACTCTTTATAAGATAGTAAACTCAAGATGAAACACTCTTTATAAGATAGTAAACTCAAGATGAAACACTCTTTATAGGACAGTAAACTCAAGATGAAACACTCTTTATAAGATAGTAAACTCAAGATGAAACACTCTTTATAAGATAGTAAACTCAAGATGAAACACTCTTTATAGGACAGTAAACTCAAGATGAAACACTCTTTATAAGACAGTAAACTCAAGATGAAACACTCTTTATAAGATAGTAAACTCAAGATGAAACACTCTTTATAAGACAGTAAACTCAAGATGAAACACTCTTTATAGGACAGTAAACTCAAGATGAAACACTCTTTATAAGATAGTAAACTCAAGATGAAACACTCTTTATAAGATAGTAAACTCAAGATGAAACACTCTTTATAGGACAGTAAACTCAAGATGAAACACTCTTTATAAGATAGTAAACTCAAGATGAAACACTCTTTATAAGATAGTAAACTCAAGATGAAACACTCTTTATAGGACAGTAAACTCAAGATGAAACACTCTTTATAAGACAGTAAACTCAAGATGAAACACTCTTTATAAGATAGTAAACTCAAGATGAAACACTCTTTATAAGACAGTAAACTCAAGATGAAACACTCTTTATAAGACAGTAAACTCAAGATGAAACACTCTTTATAAGACAGTAAACTCAAGATGAAACACTCTTTATAAGATAGTAAACTCAAGATGAAACACTCTTTATAAGATAGTACACTCAAGATGAAACACTCTTTATAAGATAGTAAACTCAAGATGAAAAACTCTTTATAAGATAGTAAACTCAAGATGAAACACTCTTTATAAGATAGTAAACTCAAGATGAAACACTCTTTATAAGACAGTAAACTCAAGATGAAACACTCTTTATAAGATAGTACACTCAAGATGAAACACTCTTTATAAGATAGTAAACTCAAGATGAAACACTCTTTATAGGACAGTAAACTCAAGATGAAATACTCTTTATAAGATAGTAAACTCAAGATGAAACACTCTTTATAGGACAGTAAACTCAAGATGAAACACTCTTTATAAGACAGTAAACTCAAGATGAAACACTCTTTATAAGATAGTAAACTCAAGATGAAACACTCTTTATAAGACAGTAAACTCAAGATAAAACACTCTTTATAGGACAGTAAACTCAAGATGAAACACTCTTTATAAGATAGTAAACTCAAGATGAAACACTCTTTATAAGATAGTAAACTCAAGATGAAACACTCTTTATAGGACAGTAAACTCAAGATGAAACACTCTTTATAAGATAGTAAACTCAAGATGAAACACTCTTTATAAGATAGTAAACTCAAGATGAAACACTCTTTATAGGACAGTAAACTCAAGATGAAACACTCTTTATAAGACAGTAAACTCAAGATGAAACACTCTTTATAAGATAGTAAACTCAAGATGAAACACTCTTTATAAGACAGTAAACTCAAGATGAAACACTCTTTATAGGACAGTAAACTCAAGATGAAACACTCTTTATAAGATAGTAAACTCAAGATGAAACACTCTTTATAAGATAGTAAACTCAAGATGAAACACTCTTTATAGGACAGTAAACTCAAGATGAAACACTCTTTATAAGATAGTAAACTCAAGATGAAACACTCTTTATAAGATAGTAAACTCAAGATGAAACACTCTTTATAGGACAGTAAACTCAAGATGAAACACTCTTTATAAGACAGTAAACTCAAGATGAAACACTCTTTATAAGATAGTAAACTCAAGATGAAACACTCTTTATAAGACAGTAAACTCAAGATGAAACACTCTTTATAAGACAGTAAACTCAAGATGAAACACTCTTTATAAGACAGTAAACTCAAGATGAAACACTCTTTATAAGATAGTAAACTCAAGATGAAACACTCTTTATAAGATAGTACACTCAAGATGAAACACTCTTTATAAGATAGTAAACTCAAGATGAAAACTCTTTATAAGATAGTAAACTCAAGATGAAACACTCTTTATAAGATAGTAAACTCAAGATGAAACACTCTTTATAAGACAGTAAACTCAAGATGAAACACTCTTTATAAGATAGTACACTCAAGATGAAACACTCTTTATAAGATAGTAAACTCAAGATGAAACACTCTTTATAGGACAGTAAACTCAAGATGAAACACTCTTTATAAGATAGTAAACTCAAGATGAAACACTCTTTATAAGATAGTAAACTCAAGATGAAACATTCTTTATAGGACAGTAAACTCAAGATGAAACACTCTTTATAAGACAGTAAACTCAAGATGAAACACTCTTTATAAGATAGTAAACTCAAGATGAAACACTCTTTATAAGACAGTAAACTCAAGATGAAACACTCTTTATAAGATAGTAAACTCAAGATGAAACACTCTTTATAAGACAGTAAACTCAAGATGAAACACTCTTTATAAGACAGTAAACTCAAGATGAAACACTCTTTATAAGACAGTAAACTCAAGATGAAACACTCTTTATAAGACAGTAAACTCAAGATGAAACACTCTTTATAAGATAGTACACTCAAGATGAAACACTCTTTATAAGATAGTAAACTCAAGATGAAAAACTCTTTATAAGATAGTAAACTCAAGATGAAACACTCTTTATAAGATAGTAAACTCAAGATGAAACACTCTTTATAAGACAGTAAACTCAAGATGAAACACTCTTTATAAGATAGTACACTCAAGATGAAACACTCTTTATAAGATAGTAAACTCAAGATGAAACACTCTTTATAAGACAGTAAACTCAAGATGAAACACTCTTTATAAGATAGTAAACTCAAGATGAAACACTCTTTATAAGACAGTAAACTCAAGATGAAACACTCTTTATAAGACAGTAAACTCAAGATGAAACACTCTTTATAAGACAGTAAACTCAAGATGAAACACTCTTTATAAGATAGTAAACTCAAGATGAAACACTCTTTATAAGATAGTACACTCAAGATGAAACACTCTTTATAAGATAGTAAACTCAAGATGAAAAACTCTTTATAAGATAGTAAACTCAAGATGAAACACTCTTTATAAGATAGTAAACTCAAGATGAAACACTCTTTATAAGACAGTAAACTCAAGATGAAACACTCTTTATAAGACAGTAAACTGAAGATGAAACACTCTTTATAGGATATTAAACTCAAGATGAAACACTCTTTATAAGATAGTAAACTCAAGATGAAACACTCAGAAAGATGAGAACACTCAAGATGAAACACTCTTTACAAGACAGTAAACTCAAGATGAAACACTCTTTATAAGATAGTACACTCAAGATGAAACACTCAGAAAGATGAGAACACTCAAGATGAAACACTCTTTATAAGACAGTAAACTCAAGATGAAACACTCTTTATAAGACAGTAAACTCAAGATAAAGCACTCTTTATAAGATAGTAAACTCAAGATGAAACACTCTTTATAAGACAGTAAACTCCAGATGAAACACTCAGAAAGATGAGAACACTCAAGATGAAACACTCAGAAAGATGAGAACACTCCAGATGAAACACTCAGAAAGATGAGAACACTCCAGATGAAACACTCAGAAAGATGAGAACACTCAAGATGAAACACTCAGAAAGATGAGAACACTCAAGATGAAACACTCTTTATAAGACAGTAAACTCCAGATGAAACACTCAGAAAGATGAGAACACTCCAGATGAAACACTCAGAAAGATGAGAACACTCCAGATGAAACACTCAGAAAGATGAGAACACTAGTGGTAATTAGCATGCGAAAACACACAGATGAATTCATAAGACTGACACCTGCTTTCTATTCATAATCGCCCCTCCAAACAGCAGCCAGCCCTGCGGGAAAAATAAGACAAGTAATGCAAACAAACGTATAACAAAGAATAATATACTAGTCCGTCACCAAGGCAACCCCAAATCTTTTGCCTGTGCACCAGCTCAGATGCTTGGGCGAACTAGACAAAATAACTACCCAACCTGCCTAAAGTAAGGGACAACAACTAAAGTTACATTAGGAGCAGCGAAAGGCTTCTCCAAAATGATCTGAAAAGCACCACTGGTTCATTTACACAATAATATCAAACTTTAATACTTTATTAGAATACACAACATCGTCAAACATACTTTCCTGTGTGGCTCAGTTGGTTGAGCATGGTGCTTGTAACACCAGGGTTGTGGGTTTGATTACCATGCGGGACAAGTATGGGAAAATGTATGTGTTCACTATTGTATGTAACTTGCTCTGGATAAGTGCTTGTGTAAAATGTGATTTGAGGGACAATAGATTGCTGATTACCAGGCCATTAACACGTTTGGTAGGCCACCCAGCAGCACCATTCATTTGCACAGTTTTGGATGGGATTCCTGTAACCATTGGTCACAGGGAATTGGACTGGGATCATGACTCGTGACTGCCAGTGTGTAATACAGTCACGGTGACAGCCCTTGACTTGCCCCAGTATGTCACTAGTGTTTATGTTAATGTAAAGCTCGAGTGTTATTTTGCAGAAAGTATGTTTCATCAGGAGTGTGACCAGTAGTGGAAAAAGTACCCAATTGGCATATTTGAGTATAAGTACAGATACCTTAAGTAAGTATAAAAGTATTTGGTTAAAAAAATACTTAAATATCAAAAGTAAATGTAATTGCTAAAATAAGTAAATGTATTGAATAATTTAAAAGTCCTTATAATAAGCAAACAAAATGGCACAATTGTTGTTGTTTTTTTTTTTTTTTCTGCAGTGTTTGAAACATATTTTTTTACTATTTTTGTACATACAGTTGAAGTCGGAAGTTTACATTGACTTAGGTTGGAGTCATTAAAACTCGTTTTTCAACCACTCCACAAATGTCTTATTAGCAAACTATAGTTTTGGCAAGTCGGTTAGGACATCTACTTTGTGCATGACACAAGTAATTTTTCCAACAATTGTTTATAGACAATTGTATCACAATTCCAGTGGGTCAGAAGTTTACATACACTAAGTTGACTGTGCCTTTAATAGAGCAGACATTATCTACTGACGGATAAGAGTCAGGTAGAGAGAAAATATCAGTCCATCACTCCTAAACCCAGAGTCGATAAATAAAGAATTATTCCCCCAAGTGTGTGTGTGTGTGTGTGTGTGTGTGTGTGTGTGAGTGTGTGTGAGAGAGCAAGCAAGTGAGAGAGAAACAGGGAGACAGTTTGGAAGGGAGGGAGGGAGAGAGCGGCGAGAGAGACACAGGGAGACTGTTTTGAAGGGAGAGAGAGAGCGGTGAGAGAGATACAGGGAGATAGTTTTGAAGGGAGACAGAGAGGGGTGAGAGAGAAACAGGGAGGCAGTTTGGAAGGGAGGGAGAGAGAGTTTTGAAGGGAGGGAGAGAGGGGTGAGAACAGAGAGTGTGGAAGGGAGGGGGGTGAGAGAGAAGAGGGTACATGTAAACAGTTTTGAAGGGATGGAGAGAGGGGTGAGAGATTTGTGGAGTCAGCAGTGTTTTGTCTGAAGTTAGAATTCACCTAACGTTAAAGACTCCACCAGCTCACCCTCCTACAGCCCAGCCCTTACCCTCACCTTCATACTCAGAGTCAGGTAACACATTATTTGGATAGTCCATCTGTAGATGCTCTAAAAACTATCTACAGACTAGATAGCTAGATTACAGTTCAACTAACTAAATATCTACTAACTCTAGCCCTAAACTTTATCCTTACTCTAACCCTTATTCTAAACCTAACCCTAACCCAAACCTTAACACGCAGTTGCTTATCAAGAGATAGTTGGGGGCTGGTAACATAACTGTCCAAATAAAGTGTGACCGGCTTGTATTTGGGGAGGATAAGCTGTTCCTAGATCTGTGCCAAGGCTAACTTCTACCCATAGCTAACCAGTCGAGGGAATGTGTGTTGGCAGGGGGAGTGTGGGGGGAGGATCCCTCATTAGATTCTTAGCCTTAACTTCTTTGGGACTGGGGGCAGTATTGAGTAGCATGGATGAATAATGTGCCCAGAGTAAACTGCCTGCTACTCAGGCCCAAAAGCTAGATTATGCATATAATTAGTGGATTTGGATAGAAAAATCTCTGAAGTTTCTAAAACTGTTTGAATTATGTCTGTGAGTATAACAGAACTCATATGACAGGCAAAAACCTGAGAAAAAATCCAGTCAGGAAGTGGGAAATCTGAGGTTTGTAGTTTTTCAAGTGATTTCCTATCCAATATACAGTATCTATGGGGTCATACTGCACTTTCTAAGGCTTCCACTAGATGTCAACAGTCTTTAGAACGTTGTGTCAGGCTTCTACTGTGAAGGGGGGGGGGCGAATCAGAGCTGTTTGAATCAGGGGTCTGGCAGAATGCCATGAGCAAAGCCACGCGCGCGGCCGTTCCCTTTCATTCCTAAAGACAAAGGAATTGTCTGGTTCTAATATTATTGAACATTTACGATAAAAACATCCTAAGAATTGATTCTATACATCGTTTGACATTTTTCCACGTACGTTAATGGAGGGGTTTTGATTTTTCGTCTGGACTAAGTGCCTGCGCATTGTATTTGGATTACTGGACTGAACGCACAAACAAAAAGGAGGTAATTGGACATAAATTATGGACTTTATCGAACAAAACAAACATTTATTGTTGAACTGGGATTCCTGGGAGTGCCTACCGATGAAGATCATCAAAGGTAAGTGAATATTTATAAAGCTACTTCTGAGTTTTTTGACACCTCTCCTTGGTTGGAAAATGGCTGTATGGTTTACTGTGGCTTGGTGCTGACCTAATATAATGGCATGGCGTGCTTTTACCGTAACACTTTTTTGAAATCTGACACAGCGGTTGCATTAAGGAGAAGTTTATCTTTAATTGTGTGTGTGATGACCCTCCCACTCTGTCTGCCGTATTCTGTCTTTGTTCTTGTTTCCTTATTAGGATGCCGGTGGGCGGAGTTGGGGAGGGTCGTCAGCTCCATGGGAAACACCTGGGCCAGGTGTGTCCCAGGATAAATAGACCTCTTCTACATTCATGGAGGAGACTCTCTCCATGCAGACACCATTGTAGATTGTGTCGTGGTTCTTGGTGGCCTTTTGTTTGTTTGTTTGCATTGGCATATATATATTTGTTACTCCTTATCTCCACGTTGTCTCCCTTTGTTACGGGCTTTTTCTCAAAGCCCGTAACAAAGGGAGACAACGTGGAGATAAGGAGTAACAACATATATATTTATTAACCAAAGCAACTAAGGAAAATATACAATGGTGTGTGTAATCAGTAATCAGTAGTGTAAGTGAGTGTTTTGCATGAATGTGATAATGCAGGGTGTTGAAAGGTGCCAATGCAAACAAACAAAAGGCCACCAAGAACCACAACACAATCTACAAAGGTGTCTGCATGGAGAGAGTCTCCTCCATGAATGTAGAAGAGGTCTATTTATCCTGGGACACACCTGGCCCAGGTGTTTCCCATGGAGCTGACGACCCTCCCCAACTCCGCCCACCGGCATCCGAATAAGGAAACAAGAACAAAGACAGAATACGGCAGACAGAGTGGGAGGGTCGTCACATGTGTTTCACAATTGTATCTTTCATCAATGTTTATGATGACTATTTCTGTTATTTGATGTGGCTCTCTGCACTTTCACCAGATGTTTGTTTGAGACAATGCATTTCTGAACATAACGCACCAATTTAAAGTTAGGTTTTTGTACATAAAGATGAACTTTATCGAACAAAACACACATTTATTGTCTAACATGGAGTGCCATCTGGTGAAGCTCATCAAAGGTATTTTGATTAATTTTAACGGTATTTCTGTCTTTTGTGACACCTCTCTTTCTTTGGAAAATGGCTGTATGGTTATCTGTGGATAGGCGCTGACCTAACATAATCACGAGGTGTGCTTGTGCCGTAAAGCCTTTTTGAAATTAGACACTGTGGCTGGATTAACAAGATGTTTATCTTTAAAATGGTGTATAATACTTGTATGTTTGAGGAATTTTAATTATGAGATTTCTGTTGTTTTGAATTTGGCTGTTTGCGAGGTGGGACGGGAAAATCCCACATATCCCAGGGAAGTTAATTAGATTGCATGTTTCGATGAGGGAGGCAGACAGGAAGGCATATGTGTGGTAGTAAGCATAGAGAGAGTAAGAGAGAGAGAGGCAGAGAGAAAGAGAAAGGCAGAGAGATAAAAACAAGTTGCAAGTACACTCATGCGTCTTCAAGTATTCACATAAATGAACACAGATTGACATGATGCAGAACATTGCTATTTACTGCTGGGAAAGAGAGAAATAAGAGAAAGGAGAAACAATCCATGTCACTGTTATTGATTCCCTCTGCTACTGAACTCACCAGGCGAGATGACAGGAGACGACGTGAGGCGAGGCAAGAGCAGACAACGGGAGAGGGCGTGACGCAAGAGCAGACAACGCGAGATGGCGTGAAGTGAGAGCAGACAACGGGAGACGACATGAGGTGAGAGCAGACAACGAGAGATGGCGTGAAGCGAGAGCAGACAACGAGAGATGGCGTGAAGCGAGAGCAGAAAACGGGAGACAACATGAGGGGAGAGCAGACAACGAGAGATGGCGTGAAGCGAGAGCAGACAACGAGAGATGGCGTGAAGCGAGAGCAGAAAACGGGAGACAACATGAGGGGAGAGCAGACAAAGGGAGATGACATGGGGTGAGGTGGGAACAGACAATGGGAGACAACGTGAGGCGAGAACAGAAAACAGGAGACAACGTGAGTCAAGAACAGACAACGGAAGATGACGTGAGATGAGAACAGGCAACAGGAGACAACGTGAAACGAGAGCAGACAACAGGAGACAACGTGAGACGAGAACAGAGAATGGAAGATGATGTGAGGCAAGAACAGACAACGGAAGACTACGTGAGGCGAGAGAAGACAAAGTGAAACGATGTGGGATGAGGCAAGAGCAGACAATGGGAGACAACGTGGGGTGAGGCGAGAGCAGACAACGGGAGACCGTGTGATGTGAGAACAGACAACAGGAGACGGCGTGAGGAGAGAACAGACAACGGGAGATGACGTGAGGCGAGAGTAAACAACAGGAGATGATGTGAGGTGAGATGAGAACAGACAACGGGAGACAAAGTGAGGCGAGAACAGACAATGGGAGACGATGTGGAGTGAGGTGAGATTAGACAACGGAAGACGATGTGAGCCCAGAACAGATAATGGGAGACGACGTGAGCCGAGAACAGACAACGGGAGACGATGTGAGTTGAGAACAGACAACGGGAGATGACGTGAGGCGAGAACAGACAACGGGAGATGACGTGAGGCGAGAACAGACAACGGGAGACAACGTGAGGCGAGAACAGACAACGAGAGACATTGTGAGGTGAGAACAGATAACAGGAGACGATGTGAGGCTAGAACAAACAACGAGAGACGACATGAGGGGAGAACAGACAACGGGAGACGATGTGGAGTGAGGTGAGATTAGACAACGGAGATGACGTGAGCCAAGAACAGACAATGGGAGACGACGTGAGGCGAGAAAAAACAACGTGAGACAACGTGAAGTGAAAACAGACTACGGGAGATGACGTGAGTTGGGAACAGACAACAGGAGACGATGTGAGGCTAGAACAGACAACGAGGGACGACATGAGGTGAGAGCAGACAACGGGAGACAATGTGGAGTGAGGTGAGATTAGACAACTGGAGACTAAGTGAGACAAGAACAGACAACTGGAGACAATGTGAGGCGAGAACAGACAACGGAAATGATGGAGGCAAGAACAGAAAACGTGAGACGATGTGAGGCGAAAATAGACAACGGGAGATGACGTGAGCCGAGAACAGACAACGTGAGCCGAGATCAGACAACGAGAAATGACGTGAGGCGAGAACAGACAACGGGAGACGACGTGAGGCAAGAACAGACAACTGGAGACGACATGAGGTCGAGAACAGACTTCGAGAGACGACGTGAGGCTAGAACAGACAACGGGAGACGACGTGAGGCAAGAACAGACAACTGGAGACGACATGAGGCGAGAACAGACTTTGAGAGACGACGTGAGGCTAGAACAGACAACAGGAAATGTTGTGAGGCGAGAACAGACCACATGAGACAATAACAGATTTGGATAACTGAGGAACTGCTGTCTGTCACATCTTCATAGGTGATAATATTCATAGGTGACAATTGCTGGATGTAAACCTATGAAAAAAGGAAATTACATGTGTTGAGACACAGCAGTAACCAACTCGAGAGACGATCATGATCCTGTACAGTATTGCCATGTTTTTACTAGAAGTAGATTACTGGATGTACAGTTTACAGCCCTGGGTGTACAGTCTAGAAGCCTGAATATACAGTCTACAGGACTGGGTGTACAGTCTAGAAGCCTGAATATACAGTCTACAGGACTGGGTGTACAGTCTAGAAGCCTGAATATACAGTCTACAGCCCTGGGTGTACAGTCTAGAAGCCTGAATATACAGTCTACAGCCCTGGGTGTACAGTCTAGAAGCCTGAATATACAGTCTACAGCCCTGGGTGTACAGTCTAGAAGCCTGAATATACAGTCTACAGCCCTGGGTGTACAGTCTAGAAGCCTGAATATACAGTCTACAGGACTGGGTGTACAATACACTGAGTGCTGGATTTCTACACCTAAAATACAACTTGTTTCTCTCCTGTGTAGCGCTCAAGGCCAAAAGAAATCTTAAAATAGCCCTAGCCTTGTGAGGCCTGCAGACAAATGGGCTGTGACTTAGCGTAGCCTTGTTGCTCAAGCAGTGTGTGTGTGTGTGTGTGTGTGTGTGCCCCTGGGACTAAGTACAGCTTGGTGTTAACAGCTCCCTCTTAGGAGCATGTTCTTTATAGACACACATACACACACGCACACCTAAACAACCACATGCATACTCACATGTCCCCACTCTCCTTCAATCACATATAGGTAATGGCACTGGAAGGGGGGGAAGGAGAGAGGGGGGGACAATGGAAGAGGAGGGGTGAGGAATGGGAGAGGGGGGGAGGGGGAGGAAGGAGAGGGGGAGCAAGGGGAGAGGAGTGGGAGGAAAGGCAGAGGAGGGTGAGGACAAAGGGAGAGGAGGGGGGAGGAGGGGGAGTACAAAGGGAGAGAAAGGAGAGGAAGAGGAGAGGAGAGAGGAAGGAGAGGGGGAAGGGGAGAGGAGGGGGGGACAAAAGGAGAGGAGGAGGAGGAAGGGAAGAAGAGGGGGAGACATGGGGAGAGGGGGGAGGAAGGGGAGAGGAGCGGGAGGACAAGGGGAGAGGATGGGGAGGAAGTGGAGAGGGGGGTGGAGAAGAGGGGGAGGACAAGGGGGAGGAGCGGCAGGAGGGGGAAGACAAGGGGGGAGGGGGAGGAAGGGGAGAGGGGGGTGGAGATGAGGGGGAGGACAATGGGAGAGGGGGGGGACAAGGGGGGAGGAGCAGAGGAAGGGGAGCAGGGCAGTTGGGAGGAAGGGAGAAGGAAAAGGGGAGAGGAGGGGGAGGACAAGGGGAGAGGAGGGGGATGACAAGGGGAGAGGAGGGGGATGACAAAGGGAGGGGAGGGGATGACAAGGGGGGAGGATGTTGAAGGACACCAGCAATAATAAAGTAGAGGTTGTATTTGGTCTCGTCCACATGTAGCAACTATGTAGCTTTGTGTGTGTTTGATTTTAGTTTGCATATTAGCACAGTTTTGTATGTACAGTCATGGCTAAAGGTTTTGAGAATGACACAAATATTAATTTTCACAAAGTCTGCTGCCTCGGTTTGTATGATGGCAATTTGCATATACTGTTGAATGTTATGAAGAGTGATCAGATGAATTGCAATGAATTGCAAGTCCCTCTTTGCCATGCAAATTAACTGAATCCCCCCAAAAACATTTCCACAGCATTTCAGCCCTGCCACAAAAGGACCAGCTGACATCATGTCAGTGATTCTCTCGTTAACACAGGTGTGAGTGTTGACGAGGACAAGGCTGGAGATCACTCTATCATGCTGATTGAGTTCAAATAACAGACTGGAAGCTTCAAAAGGAAGGTGGTGCTTGGAATCATTGTTCTTCCTCTGTCAACCATGGTTACCTGCAAGGAAACGTGTGCCGTCATCATTGCTTTGCACAAAAAGGGCTTCACAGGCAAGGATATTGCGGCCAGTGAGATTGCAACTATTTATCGGATCATCAAGAACTTCACAGAGAGCGGTTCAATTGTTGTGAAGAAGGCTTCAGATCTCCCAAGAAAGTCCAGCAAGCGCCAGGACCGTCTCCTGAAGTTGATTCAGCTGCGGGATCGGGGCACAACCGGACCTTGCTCAGGAATGGCAGCAGGCAGGTGTGAGTGCATCTGCACGCACAGTGAGGTGAAGACTTTTGGAGGATGGCCTGGAGTCAAGAAGGGCAGAAAAGAAGCCACTTCTCTCCAGGAAAAACATTAGGGACAGACTGATATTCTGCAAAAGGTACAGGGTTTGGACTGGTGAGGACTGGGGTAAAGTCATTTTCTCTGATGAATCCCCTTTCCGATTGTTTGTGGCATCTGGAAAAAAGCTTGTCAGGAGAAGACAAGGTGAGTGCTATCATCAGTCCTGTGTCATGCCAACAGTAAAGCATCCTGAGACCATTCATGTGTGGGGTTGCATCTCAGCCAAAGGAGTGGGCTCACTCACAATTTTGCCTAAGAACACAGCCATGAATGAAGAATGGTACAACAAATCCTCTGAGAGCAACTTCTCCCAACCATCCAGGAACAGTTTGGTGACGAACAATGCCTTTTCCAGCATGATGGAGCACCTTGCCATAAGGCAAAAGTGATAACTAAGTGGCTCGGCAAACAAAACATCAATATTTTGGGTCCATGGCCAGGAAACTCCCCAGACCATAATCCCATTGACAACTTGTGGTCAATCCTCAAGAGGTGGGGACAAACAAAAACCCACAAATTCTGACAAACTCCAAGCATTGATTATGCAAGAATGGGCTGTCATCAGTCAGGATGTGGCCCAGAAGTTAATTGACAGCATGCCAGGGCGGATTGCAGAGGTCTTGAAAAAGAATGGTCAACACTCTTTGCATCAACTTCATGAAATTGTCAATAAAAGCCTTTGACACTTATTAAATGAATTATGAAATGCTTGTAATTATACTTCAGTATTCCATAGTAACATCTGACAAAAATATCTAAAGACACTAAAGCAGTAGACTTTTTTAAAATTAATATTTGTGTCATTCTCAAAACTTTTGGCCATGAATATATGTTAGTGTGTTTTTGTATGTATGTTAACGTGTTTTTGTATTTATGTTAGCATGTTATTGTATGTATGTTAGTGTGTTTTTTTGTTTGTATGTTAGCGTGTTTTGTATTTATGTTAATGTATTTTGTACGTATGTTAGTGTGTTTTTGTAGGTGTGTTAGCTTGTTTTGTATGTATGTTAGTGAGTTTTGTATGTATGTTCGTGAGTATGTTTGCACGTGTAGGACTATATCACAATCTCCAGAGGAAACGCTATCCCTCGCCGTAACTACAGCAACAGAGAAATGGCATGGCTGGTCTTCTTAATGATGTTGGGCCGTCTGTGATTCCATCTGTAGATTATGGAGTGTGTTGCTGTTTTAATTACGGTATACACTCAGTGCACAAAAAATTAAGAACACCTGCTCTTTCCATGATATAGTTTGACCAGGTGAATTCAGGTGAAAGCTATGATCCCTTAATGACGTCACTTATTAAATCCACTTCAATCAGTGGAGGTGAAGGCAGAGGAGAAAGAATTTTAAGTCTTAAGAAAATGTCTCCTCGCCACGCGCTCTCACCACTGGTGTCCCCCAGGGCTCTGTTCTAGGCCCTCTCCTATTCTCGCTATACACCAAGTCACTTGGCTCTGTCATAACCTCACATGGTCTCTCCTATCATTGCTATGCAGACGACACACAATTAATCTTCTCCTTTCCCCCTTCTGATGACCAGGTGGCGAATCGCATCTCTGCATGTCTGGCAGACATATCAGTGTGGATGACGGATCACCACCTCAAGCTGAACCTCGGCAAGACGGAGCTGCTCTTCCTCCCGGGGAAGGACTGCCCGTTCCATGATCTCGCCATCACGGTTGACAACTCCATTGTGTCCTCCTCCCAGAGCGCTAAGAACCTTGGCGTGATCCTGGACAACACCCTGTCGTTCGCAACTAACATCATGGCGGTGGCCCGTTCCTGTAGGTTCATGCTCTACAACATCCGCAGAGTACGACCCTGCCTCACACAGGAAGCGGCGCAGGTCCTAATCCAGGCACTTGTCATCTCCCGTCTGGATTACTGCAACTCGCTGTTGGCTGGGCTCCCTGCCTGTGCCATTAAACCCCTACAACTCATCCAGAACGCCGCAGCCCGTCTGGTGTTCAACCTTCCCAAGTTCTCTCACGTCACCCCGCTCCTCCGCTCTCTCCACTGGCTTCCAGTTGAAGGTCGCATCCGCAACAAGACCATGGTGCTTGCCTACGGAGCTGTGAGGGGAACGGCACCGCAGTACCTCCAGGTTCTGATCAGGCCCTACACCCAAACAAGGGCACTGCGTTCATCCACCTCTGGCCTGCTCGCCTCCCTACCACTGAGGAAGTACAGTTCCCGCTCAGCCCAATCAAAACTGTTCGCTGCTCTGGCCCCCCAATGGTGGAACAAACTCCCTCACGACGCCAGGACAGCGGAGTCAATCACCACCTTCCGGAGACACCTGAAACCCCACCTCTTCAAGGAATACCTAGGATAGGATAAGTAATCCTTCTCACCCCCCCCTTAAATGATTTAGATGCACTATTGTAAAGTGGCTGTTCCACTGGATGTCAGAAGGTGAATTCACCAATTTGTAAGTCGCTCTGGATAAGAGCGTCTGCTAAATGACTTAAATGTAAATGTAATGTAATGTAAAATTGAGACATGGATTGTGTGTGTGCTATTCAGAGGGTGAATCGGCAAGACAAAATAGTTAAGATCCTTTGAACAGGATACGGTAGTAGTTGAACAGGATATGGTAGTAGTTGCCGGACACACCGGTTTTGTCAAGAACTGCAACGCTGCCGGTTTTTTCACAATCAACAGTTTCCTGTGTGTATCAAGAATGGTCCACCACCCGAAGGACATCCAGCCAACTTGACACAACTGTGGGAAGCATTGGAGTCAACATGGACCAGCACCCCTCTACGCGTTAGACACCTTGTAGAGTCCACACCCTGACAAATTGAGGCTGTTCTGGGGCAAAAAATAGGGTGCAACACAATATTAGGAATGTTTTGTATACTCAGTGTATATTGCCCCATGTTAGCAGCCAGTCAAACTGTGCCAATGTGACACAGACTCTAACCTCTATGGTTAAGGTTAGGTAATAGTTCCCGAGCTTTTAAGGTAAGGGTTAAAACAAGAAAATACTCAAAAACTACAACAACATCCTCAACACAATCTTCAACACCCTAGCTTGGCATGAGCCTACTGGACACTGGCGTTGCCCCCTAGTGGACCGTAGAACATTGCCATGGAAATAAAAGGCCACCCCATGCCACAATTTCACCATGTCACATACACCTATGTAATTCGCTCGAGTTTGGCCTGCTATATCAACACCGTGTGTGGGTGGATGTTCATCTGTCTCCATGTTTCTTTGTGTCAACGTGTTTCTCTGTGTTCAATGTGTGTGTGTGTGTGTGTGTGTGTGTGTGTGTGTGTGTGTGTGTGTGTGTGTGTGTGTGTGTGTGTGTGTGTGTGTGTGTGTGTGTGTGTGTGTGTGTGTGTTCACACACATCCTGGGCTGGCTCTAAAGCGATTAAGAAGGCTGGTGTCTGACCCTGGTGCCCCAGGGTGGGTTTATCCATGACAGGGGCAGAGAACAGCTCTAAATCCCTCTCTGGGTGCTCAGGCAGTGGGCTGGCCTTCCACCCTCAGCTCCCTCTCCTGGAGGATCCGGCTGGAAGTTTCACCAGGGGGTAATTGGCCTGTCTGTCCGCTTGTCGCTCAGTGCCTGACAAAGCACAGCGCAGCCTGGACCGTTTGTGTGTTGAGGTGTGGGGGGAGGGTTGTGTGTGGCTGTCGCAAAGAGCCTGACACAGTACAGCCCGGACCGTTTTTGGTGAGGTAGGGGGAGGTGTGTGTGCGTGTGTTTGAATGTGTATTCAGATATATTTTAGTCTATGAATGTATTAATTTAAATACAATTGGACATTTAAAAAATACACTCCCATGCATTCAACACATTTTTTTTAAACTAGAATTTGAGATAAGTATACGAACATACTGTGAAATAATCAAATAAAAGTATTTGTTTTGGGCTCTGTATTAAAACAGAATGAAATACACAGAACAGTATTTTAAATACCAGGTGTGATATTCCTTAACAAAACGTATTGTTTTTTTTATGCATTTATATTGCACTGTTGTGGAGAGCTGTGACCAATAAACTTTGATTTGATTTGACATTCAACATTAGAACTCAACTTCAACACACACACACACACACACACACACACACACACACACACACACACACACACACACACACACACACACACACACACACACACGCACACGCACACGCACACGCACACACACACACACACACACACACAGTGACGTCACCAGGTCAGAATGAGTTGTGATATGGCTACGATTTTCTGTCTGTGTGTGTGTGCGTGCATGCATGTGTGTGTTAATGTGTATGTGTGTGCGTATGTGCATGTGTGTGTTTGTGCCAATACCAATGAGCCATACAATTACCAGGTAATCACAGTGTGCTGCCTCATGACAGGCAGGAAAATCTAGGACTTACATGGACCAGCCTTAGAACACAGCCTTAAAATTCTGCTTCAGCCTCACATGAACCTGTTACTTCCTCTAACACAGCCTTAGATCTCTGCTCCATTCACGTCAACCTGTTACTTCCTCTAACACAGCCTTAGATCTCTGCTCCATTCACGTCAACCTGTTACTTCCTCTAACACAGCCTTAGAACTCTGCTCCATTCACGTCAACCTGTTACTTCCTCTAACACAGCCTTAGAACTCTGCTCCATTCACGTCAACCTGTTACTTCCTCTAACACAGCCTTAGAACTCTGCTCCATTCACGTCAACCTGTTACTTCCTCTAACACAGCCTTAGAACTCTGCTCCATTCACGTCAACCTGTTACTTCCTCTAACACAGCCTTAGAACTCTGCTCCATTCACGTCAACCTGTTACTTCCTCTAACACAGCCTTAGATCTCTGCTCCATTCACGTCAACCTGTTACTTCCTCTAACACAGCCTTAGAACTCTGCTCCATTCACATCAACCTGTTACTTCCTCTAACACAGCCTTAGCACACTGCTCCATTCACATCAACCTTTTACCGAATGATTTTCTGGATGGTGTCTGAGATTAACTGTTCAAAAGAAAACTTTAAGTCCTGCACATGAGTAACCGCCATGCGCGTCGGCCCTGGTTGCATCCTTACCACATTGGCAGCCATGCGGAGTGGCTCATTCCTCAGGCAAGAAGACCATTCAATTCACAATTTTTGGACATCCAAAATTCCCCTTCTGATCCTTGCTAGTGTTTTTAGATCAAATGGGCAAAAACTGGCAGAGAACTTTTCCGTGCAACAATGTGTATGGAAAACTTCCACATAATTTCCAGGAATATCCAGCTCGGCAGCAGAGAGACAAACTAGCTGTAACCAGGTGAGTGTGTGGTCCGCCTTCCCATGTTGTACAACCCTGGGCCCAACGTTACTGTTGATGAGCAGCTTATGCCATTTAGTGGCCGCTGCCCCTTCAGGCAGTACATACCATACTAAACCTGCAAAATATGGAGTCAAGATCTGGGCTGCATGTGATGCTGCTTTATCATATGTGTGGAACTTGCAAGTGTTTATGGGGAAACCAGATGGACGAGCCCCTGATAACAACCAAGGGATGAGGGTTTTCCTGGATATTACACACGGACTCTGTGTCCACAAATCTCACGCAATAACTTTTTTACTTCCCACAAGCTGGGACAGGAGCTCCTCAAGAGGAAGCTGACAATGGTAGGAAGAGTACGAAAAAACATGCCAGAGTTCCCATCTCAGCTGTTGAATACACAGAATAAGCTTATCAATTCCTCTAAGTTTGTGTTCTCGACCGACACGTCCCTAGTGTCCTACATGCCAAAGAAAGGCAAACGTGATACTTATGAGTACGCTGCATAGGGATGGGAGAATCTGTAGCCAGAAACATCAAAAAACAGAAATCCTAATGGATTACAATGCCACAATAGGAGGGGTGGACAGGTTAGACAAGCTGTTGACTGGCTTCAGCTGCAAAAGAAGAACCCTACGCTGGGCACTTGTGATATTCTTCAACATCTTGGCTCCAGAGGAGATGGCTCTTTCTTGAGGAGCTGGGCAAGGCATTGGTAAGACCTCAAATCCAGAGGAGGCAACATATCCCAGCTTCTGCAGCCATCATGAGGAGGATTGAGGAGGAGGATGCTGGTGCCCCATCCGCCCGACCCACAGAACCAACAACTCCAATACCGGAAGTAAGTGTGAGTGATGTTATTGCATGTATGTGTGTCTTACTCTCCCACGTTGGCCTGCTGTAACTATTTACGTGAGTGAGATGTTAGTAAAATTCCATAACTATGTGTTTTCATCATTTTAGATTGCAAGGCCGCAATAAGAAGAAGCGTTACGATGTGTCTGGACCAGAGGAGGACATGAAGACACAGTATACATGCATCAAGGGCAATAAATACATTTGCAACACACACTGTCCCTCATGTGGTGTGGAGACCCTTAATTTGTTTTCAATGGGGCTCATTCTTAAATTCCATAAAATGCTGTAAAATGTGTGTCCTTCCAATTTGTTCAGTTCAAAGCAATAAACAACGATAGTTGTTAATAAAAACTTTTTAAATTAGATTTGTTCAAGATAAACATGATTTATTCCACCCATGGCTAGATTGTAATTTATGTTGTGCTTTTATTGATAAATGTGATCTAGCAGAGGTAAATGTCAAATATGAACTGTGTATGCTGTCTATATAGCTTGTAATTGATATAAGTCAATGACTAAGTATTCCATCTTTTTACGTAAATTGTTATGGCTGTATTGTTTTAAAACCCAAGAATGTTGTGGGTCCATCAGCCATTGGGTGAATAACAAAAACATGAACACCACACAAGGGTTAAGTCTAAGACATTTTATAGGCATGTTGTTGTAGTGCTCTTGTTGAAGTGCTGTTGTTTAAGTGTTGTTGTTGAAGTGTTGTTGAAATGCTGAGTGCTCCTGCCAGCTCTAGTGTGATAAGAGGCCTTCCTACTTTCAGCTCCAATGTCAATCTCCACGGCTGCTGCATCTTAGTAATATCAGTTAGGTAAATGATGTGAATATGGCTTATTGTGGGGTCAATAACTAAAGATATTGTTTTTATTATAATCAATTATAGCAGTAGATGGCTTACCTCCTGTTCAGGGATCAGGAGCCTCATCGGCACACAGACAGATATAATATGCAACTAATTCTCGAACGCTGAGCAATATGACATTTAATCAATTACAAATTACATTACCCTCCCCTGGACTCAATAAAAAAAGACTTAACCCTTGGCCTGACTGAAATTGAAAAAGCGTGACCCTCCCCCATTTTCCTCCATGTAACAATTGTGTAAATTTAGACTGCTCCTTTACACTGTTTTAGAACTGCTCTGATTCAGCCCCACACTCATAGTTCAGAACACAATCAAAGTACTGTCAACAACACACAGTAGCGTACCACTTAGCTCATGTTGAATTATTTCATTATTATTGCATTATTTAATGTAATTTTTGAGAAATTAAGTATTTAGGTTCAGTAACATTAAGCGGATGCCTGTTAGTGTTTAGAAAATAAATACATGTCTTACTCTTTTTTTCCTGTTCTATAAAACTCTCTCTTGTGTGATGTACCTGCAAAGCAGTTTCTATGCCTAACAGTTGATGTACTGTTTAAATTGTAAGTGGGGTAAGAACTGATCCTAGAGCAGTTAACAGAGAATAAAGTCTTCCTGTGTTCCAGTACACTGTGCCCCTACCTCCCCTCTCTCTACCAGGTTGTTCAAGTTGCTTCCTGCCTCTAGTCTATGTTGACCTCTGTGAGCTCCTTGACAGACGAAGCGCCACTGGAGAGAACACACTCATGCACGCATGCGCGCGCACACACACACACACACAAACACAATTATAAGGTCTCAGAGCAGCGAAAACGAAAGGTGACCTTGTTTTTATTTTCTGTTTTGATCATTTTTTTCCATACAACACCCTGTTTAGGTGACTGTTATGGTGACTGTTCTGTATACATCTAATAGAGAGAATGATGGACAAAGATGGCCATAGGTTTAGGGAGACAGCAGAAAGACTTGTGTGTATTTAATTGTGTGTATATGCTTGTATACTTGCTGGAACACGTGTGTGTGTGTGTGTGTGTGTGTGTGTGTGTGTGTGTGTGTGTGTGTGTGTGTGTGTGTGTGTTTGCATGTCCATTGATAGCGTTGAGACCCTAACTGAGAATTAAAAGAGCCATCAGACAGTTCCAATGAGTGGCAAGCAGAACCAGTGTCATGGTACCACAGAGGCTTTCCTCCTGTTTCCTCCTGACATGTAATAGCTAAACATTTGCCTGTTACATTCACCTGAAAAGCCCCTCGAAATGGTCTGCTAGAGACCATTCGAGAGTGGGAGCAGTGGAGGCTGGTGGGAGGAGCTTTAGGAGGCAAGGCTCATTGCAATGTCTTGAAAGGAATCAATGGATGGGTTCAAACAGAAACATATGGAAAGCATATGTTGGACTCCATTCCATTAATTCCATTCCACCCAATACAATGAGCATATGCTCCCAGATCCCCTCCCAACAGCCTCCTCTGAGTGTGAAAGAGAGAAAGAGAGAGAGAGAGAGTGGAAGATGGTGGACCTCAGAGAGCTAGTCCACACACTCCAGACCCACAAAACAGATCAGCACAACAGCACCCCCCCCCCCCTCCAACAAGAGCCGGAGGGCTGAAGGTTGAGATAAACGACTGTAGGAGAGAGCTGGCTGCACTCCGAATTGAGCTGAGAGAACTTAAGGAGGAGAGAGAGAATCACATGGCACAGCTAACAGCAGTGAAGGCGGAGGGAGCTGGGTATGTACACAGTCAATTGTAGGCTTCGACGGGACTCGTATGGTAGGTACACCTATAGCTAATCTCTTGGCAGTAGTACTGTCAACTACTTTATCACTGACCGTAACTTTTTATGGATGCAGGGGCAGTATTGAGTAGCTTGGATGAAAGGTGCACATATCAAATGGCCTGCTCTTCAGTCATAGTTGATAATATTTGCATAGTATTATTAGTATTGGATTGAAAACTCTGAAGTTTCTAAAAGTGTTTGAATTCTGTCGGTGAGTATAACAGATCTCATATAGCAGGCAAAAACCTGAGAAATTCCACTTCCTTTTTTTTCTGGAGGTGGCAGATTTTCAACCAAGGTCTCATTGAAATTACAGCGAGATATGGATGAGTTTTCACTTCCGACACCTTCCACTAGATGTCAACAGTCAATAGAACTTTGTCTGATGACTAATGTGAAGGGGGTTCGATTGACACAGGAAATAGTCACCACAGCCATGAGTGGACCATGCTTTCACCCGGCGCGTTCACAGGGGAAGGACTTGCGTTCCACCTCTCATCTGAAGTCATTCTAATTCTCCAGTTGGAACGTTATTCAAGATATATGTAAACAACATTCTAAAGATTGATTCAGTACATCGTTTGACATGTTTCTACTGACAGTTACGGAACTTTTGGACATTTCGTCACGTTATAGTGGACTAGTGAATTTAACGCAACAATGCAAACTTAGATTTGTTTATATAAATATGAACTTTATCAAACAAAACATGCATGTATTGTGTAACATGAAGTCCTATGAGTGTCATCTGATGAAGATAATTCAAGGTTAGTGATTCTTTTCTTTATTTATGCTTTTTGTGAGTGCTATATTTTGCTGGAAAAAGGCTGTGCTTATTGTGGTTTGGTGGAGACCTTGCATGCTCGTTTGTAGTGCTTTCGCTGAAAAGTCTATTTGAAATCGGACACTTTGGTGGGATTAACAACGAGAATAGCTTTAAAACGATAAGACACATGTATGTTTTAGGAATTGTAATTCTGAGATTTCTGTGGTTTGAATTTGGAGCCCTCTATTTTCACTGGTAGTTGTCATATTGATCCTTATATCGGGATAGCAGCCATAACAGGTGTTAACCCAGAGTTACTTAGTGCGTTCACAGTCAGTCCACTGACAGATAACAGCAAAATATCACTCTACTTTGAACAGGGCTATGCTCAATCATGAGGCATGAAAGACAAAGGAACTGAGGAATATTAAGAAATGCTATAGATGGAAGGAAAAGAGTTTGTAAATCTACCAAGAAACAATTAGGCAACAACAAATTCACTCTCTTAACTTTTCTTCAAAAGTTTTCATTGTAATAGTGAAGGTGTAAACTTGGCAGTAGAAAACCTAAACAGTGTATTTGACCTCTCAGCTTCCCCATCAAATCTACACATCTCAAGCTGACAACCTAAGAAAATGAACAACAATGACAAATGGTTTGATGAAGAATGCAAAAACCTAAGAAAGAAATTGAGAAACCCATGCAATCATAAACATAGAGACGCAGAATATCTGTGCCTATGCCTTCACTATGGTGAATCACTTAAACAATACATAAATACACCACAGAAAAAGAAGGAACAGCACGTCAGAATTCAGCTCAATGTAATTGAAGAATCTATAGAATCTAACCACTTATGGGAAAATTGGAAAACTCTAAACAAACAACGCGCATAGTTACCTATCCAAAACAGAGATGTATAGATATGTAATGGCCGTCGAAAGAACTGGACCAAAGCGCAGCGTGCTGAGCGTACATTTTTCCTTTATTTAAAATGACGCCAACAAAACAATAAATCATACAAAACAACCGTGAAGCTTAAGGGCTATAGTGCCACAAACAAAGACAACTTCCCACATAGAAAGGAGGGAAAAGGGCAACCTAAGTATGGTTCCCAATCAGAGACAACGATAGACAGCTGTCCCCGATTGAGAACCATACCCGGCCTAAACATAGAAACACAAAATCATAGAAAACAACACATAGAATGCCCACCCCAAATCACACCCTGACCAAACCAAATAGAGACATTAAAGGGCTCTCTAAGGTCAGGGCGTGACAGGATAACCCACGTCTTCAACAATTTTGGCTCAATAAAAAAAGAAGAAACAGCAAAAACCTATACATGATCAAATACAAATATTAGAATCAACTATTAAAGACTACCAGAACCCACTGGATTCTCCAATTACATTGAATGAACTACAGAACAAAATACAAACCCTCCAACCCAAAAAGGCCTGTGTTGTTGATGGTATCCTCAATGAAATTATAAAATATACAGACCCCAAATTCTAATTGGCTATACATAAACTCTATAACATCATCCTCAGCTCTGGCATCTTCCCCAAAATTTGGAACCAAGTACTGATCACCCCAATTCACAAAAGTGGAGACAAATTTGACCCCAATAAGTACCAGGGGACATGCATCAACAGCAACCTTGGGGAAATCCTCTGAATTAACATTAATAGCAGCCTTGCACAATTGCTCAGCGATGTATTAAGCAAATGTAAAATTGTATTTTTACCAAATTAACATACGACAGACCACATATTCACCCTGCACACCCTTATTTATAAATTAACCAAACAAAGGCAAAGTCTTCTCTTGCCTTCTTGATTTAAAATAAGCTTTTGACTCAATGTGGCTTGAGGGTTTGCTAAACAAATTGATGAAAAGCGATGTTGGGGGGAAAACATAGGTCATTATTAAATCAATGAACAAAAAGAAAACAGAGACATGCACATTTATTTCCACAGGGTCGTGGGGAGACATAAGGATTCAGCTTGAGCCGCACTCTCTTCAACATATACATCAACAAATTGGTAAGGGCACTAGAACAGTCTGCAGCACCCGGTCTCAACCTACTAGAATCTGGAGTCAAATTTATACTGAATATTGAGGATCTGGTGCTTCTGTCCCCAACCAAGGTCTTCTGCACAGATTCTTTCAAACCTGGACCCTGCCAGTAAATCTCAGTAAGACACAAATAATGGTGTTCCAAAAAAGGTCCGGTTGCCAGGAGCACAAATACAAATTCAATCTAGACACTGTTGCCCTAGAGCACACAAAAAACTATACCTACCTTGGCCTAAACATGAGCACCACAGGTAACTTCCACAAAGCTGTGAACGATCTGAGAGACAAGGTAAGAAGGAACTTGAATTTTGACAACCCAATTAGGATCTGGCTAAAAATACTTGAATCTATTACAGAAACTATTGACCTTAACTCTTGAAACTCCCCATCCCGGATCCGGGATTGTGACTAAGCCTCAGGCTCATTAGCATAACGCAACGTTAACGATTTCTGAAAATCGCAAATAAAATTAAAATAATGCGTTTGCTCTCAAGCTTAGCCTTTTCTTAACAACACTGTCATCTCAGATTTTCAAAATATGCTTTTGAACCATAGAAATTGACTAATTTGTGTAAGAGTATGCAAAGCTAGCATAGCATTTTGTGTAGCATGTAGCACGCAACATTTTCACAAAAGCCAGATAACCAAATAAATAAAATCATTTACCTTTGAAGAGCTTCTAATGTTTTCAATGAGGAGACTCCCAGCCACATACCAAATGCGCAGTGTTTCCTGAAAGCGTCTGTGTGTAGGAGAAATCGTTCCGTTTTCTACATTGCGCCTGGCTACCGAAACGAACCGAAAATGCAGTCACCTACAACGTGAAACTTTTTCCGGATTAACTACATAATATCGACCGAAACATGGCAAACGTTGTTTGGAATCAATCCTCAAGGTGTTTTTTCACATATCTCTTCATTGACATGCAGTTCGTGGAAGCTTGCTTTCTCTCTGTGCCCCATGGAAAAATACTGGCAGGTGACTTTGCGCACCAATTTCGGCGCAGGACACCGGGCGGACACGTGGTAAATGTGGTCTCTTATGGTCAATCTTCCAACGATCTGCCTACAAATACGTCACAATGCTGCAGACACCTTGGGGAAACGACAGAAAGGGCAGACTCATTCCTCTTGCGTTCACAGCCATATAAGGAGATCATGAAAGACAGAGCCTCAAAAATCCTTGTCATTTCCTGGATGCCAAGTCATCTTGGTTTTGCCTGAAGCTCACGTTAAAGGGCACGCACAGAGAAGATATTTGTATTTCTGGACACGTCAGAGTGTTTTCTTTCGAACAGTAGCAATTATATGCATAGTCGAGCATCTTTTTGTGACAAAATATCTTGTTTAAAACGGGAACGTTTTTCTTCCAAAAATGAAATAGCGCCACCATAAGTGTAAGAGGTTAATGGTTGTGAGGTCTGGGGACTGCTCACCAATCAAGAATTCACAAAATGGGACAAACACCATATTGAGACTCTACGTGTGCAACGTAAAACACCAAATAATACATTATAATAATACAGAATTAGGCCTATACCCGCTAATTGTCAAAATCCAGAAAAGAACCATTCAATTCAACAACCACCTAAAATGAAGCGATTCCCAAACCTTCCATAACAAAGCATTTCCCTGCAGAGAGAATAACCTAGAGAAGAGACCCCTAAGCAAGTTGGTCCTGGGGCTCTGCTCACAAACACAAACAGCAACACAATTAGACCCAACCAATTCATGAGAAAACAAAAAGATAAAACATGAAACGTTGGAAAGAATTGACCAAAAATTGAGATAACTGGAATTCTATTTGGCCCTTAACAGAGCATACACAGTGGCAGAATACCTGAACACTGTGACTCACCCAAAATAAAGAAAAGCTTTGACTATGTACAGACTCAGTGAGCATGGCCTTGATATTGAGAGATGCCGCCGTAGGCAGACCTGGCTCTCAAGAGAAGAAAGGCTATGTGCACACTGCCCACAAAATGAGGTGGAAACTGAGCTGCACTTTCTAACCTCCTGCCAAATGTATGACCATATGAGAGACACATATTTCCCTCAGATTACACAGATCCATGATAAACTTCTATATCTATTCGGTGAAATACCACAGTGTGCCATCACAGCAGTAAGACTTTTGACATGTTGCCACAAGAAAAGGGCAACCAGTGAAGAAGAAATTGTAAATACAACCCATATTTGTGTTTATTGATTTTCCCTTCAATGTATGTAGGCATATTATGACATTTGAAATGTATCTATTCCTTTTAAACTTGTGAGTGTATTGTTTAATGTTACTTTTTGATTGATTATATCACTTTTGTTTATTATCTATTTCACTTGTTTCCCATGCCAATAAAGCTCTTTGAATTTAATTTAATTGAGAGTGAGCGAGTGAGAGAGCGAGAGAGAGAGTGAAAGAGAGCGAGAGAGAGACACTGAGGGTGTGAAAGAAAAGAGAGTTGGGAACCAGTTAAACAAACTGTCAATTAATAACCTTTTGTTCATGCTAGGTTCACTGCAAACATTTGTAGATCACATTTGCCTGTCTCTTTACCTCGTCGGTTCGCTAAACACAACAATATCTTCATGTCCACGTGGATCTTCAAACCTAACAGTAGACTCAACCACAGACCTAAGCGTTACCCAAACCCTAAACTTAGCTACCTGTCCAGATCCTGCTTCAATATAACCCTAGCCCCAGACCTAATCCTAGCTTCCTGTCCACATCCCGCTTCAATCATAACCCTAATCTCAAACCAAACCCTAGACTCAACCACAGCCCTCAGAGTTACCCCAAACCTAACCCTATCTTCCTGTCCACATCCCGCTTAAATCATAACCCTAGACTCAACCACAGCCCTAAGCATTACTCCAACCCTAACCCTACCTTCATGTCCACATCCTGCTTCAATCATAACCCGAAACTCAACCACAGCTCTAAGCGTTACCTCAACCCCAACCCTAACCCTAACCCTAGCCTCAACCATGACCCTAATCCAAATCTTAGCATCATGTCCACTGGTTAAACTCCAACCCTAGCCTCAACCCTAACCCTGACCTTGGCTTCATGTCCACATCCTGGTTAAACTCCAACCCTAGCATCAACCCTAACCCTGACCCTGGCTTCATGTCCACATCCTGGTTAAACTCCAACCCTAGCCTCAACCCTAACCCTGACCCTGGCTTCATGTCCACATCCTGGTTAAACTCCAGCCCTAGCCTCAACCCTAACCCTGACCCTGGTTACATGTCCACATCCTGGTTAAACTCTAACCCTAGCCTCAATCCTAACCCTGACCCTGGCTTCATGTCCACATCCTGGGTAAACTCTAACCCAAGCCTCAACCCTAACCCTGACCCTGGCTTCATGTCCACATCCTGGTTAAACTCTAACATTAGCCTCAACCCTCTCCCTGACCCTGGCTACATGTCCACATCCTGGTTAAACTCCAACCCTAGACTCAAGCCTAACCATAACCTTAACACGAGGAGGGAAGTGCAATAAAAAATATTTTTAAAATATTTTTTATATTAAAAACTTTAACATAGCACTTATTTTTGCAGCACGAAATCCAGTAATCCCTTTATCCCTTGGAGTGTTTTTGAATTATGTACTGTATTATTTACTTATTCAATTACTTATCTATTAATTGATTGACCCAGATTGCATGTTTTTTTTTCTTTTTATTAAACTTGTTTACCCTCAGCACTTAATCAACCCTTGTCTTCCTCCTTTTGTGGAATCGTAAGGGGTGACCCCTCTGAGATCACGCTCTTCATGATCGCTCACCCTCTCCAGACCGGACTGACTTAAAATATACAATGAGGGCATAAAGTTGTAATAGGCCCATGCAACCCAAGGTTTGACAACTACACAACCAGAAACTCTGTTAAACATAAGCCTAACCCTAGCTTAATGTCCACATCCTGGTGCAATACTACCCGTAGCTTCATGTCCACTTCCTGGTTCAATACTAACCCTAGCTTCTTGTCCAATTCCTGGTTCAATACTAACCCTAGCTTCTTGTCCAATTCCTGGTTCTACACTACCCGTAGTTTCATGTCCACATCCTGGTTCAACACTACCCGTAGCTTCATGTCCACATCCTGGTTCAACACTACCCGTAGCTTCATGTCCACATCCTGGTTCAACACTACCCATAGCTTCATGTCCACATCCTGGTTCAACACTACCGAAGCTTCATGTGCACATCCTGGTTCAACACTACCCGTAGCTTCATGTCCACATCCTGGTTCAACACTACCCTTAGCTTCATGTCCACATCCTGGTTCAACACTACCCGTAGCTTCATGTCCACATCCTGGTTCAACACTACCCGTAGCTTCATGTCCACATCCTGGTTCAACACTACCCGTAGCTTCATGTCCACATCCTGGTTCAACACTACCCCTAGCTTCATGTCCACATCCTGGTTCAAAACAAACCATATCCCCAAACACAAGCACAACCCTAACCCATGCTTCATGTCCACTAACTGGTGCAATAATAACCTTAGCTTCATATTCACATCATGGTTCACCATAGCCTCACCCGCAACCCTAACCCTAAACCAAGCTTCATGTCCACTTCCTGGTTCACCATAGCCTCACCCACAACCCTAACCCTAAACCAAGCTTCATGTCCACTTCCTGGTTCACCCTAGCCTCACCCACAATCCCAATATTAACCCCGGCTTCATGTCCACTTCCTGGTTCACCCTAGCCTCACCCACAACTGTAACCCTAACACTATTCTCTGAGAGCTGACCAGTGATTTGAAACACAGTTCATATTTAGGATAATGGATGAATGCAAGGTTGAGATATTGATTCCTTAAATTGGAACTACAGCGGATGCCCTTGTAGGGGCATCAACTTAATAATGATATTTGAGTACATTTTTTGAATTGGTTTATGTAATGAAATGTGTCATTGAGAGTTTATTCGGTTAATTAGATTGTTTAATTTTATATAAACTAAATGAATCATGAATAAACTATTGATTCGTTACAAAAGCACACACACATAAAAAGCAACAAACGTGAAGGCCCAAAGTGGGTGTGAATGTGTGTGTGTGTGTGTTGGTGTGTGTGTGTGGGGGGGGGGGTGTCAGACAATCTCCTGCACTAATTCATTTCATTGTTATTTATGTTTCTGGCAGAGGAAGCGGAGCAGTAATTTCAAGGGCAGACAAAAAAAAAACTCATTTTAAATGAACAAAAAAAACCTCAGTCAATCTAATTAGCGCAGAACATCCTCCAACACATTGAGTTAAAGCTACATTACACACAACACCCACACTTTTACAAAACTCATTTGCAATTCACAGACATTATGCTACAGCTTATACTGGGGAAAATACAAATTACTTTCTAAATACAGCTTTTCAAAGAATGGTCTGTGTGTGTTCTTATGAGTAGTGGTATGAGTGTGTTATAGCTAACTCTATGTTGCATCAGTTTGTATGGGGGGACAGTATTGCATCAGTTTGTTTGGTGGGAGGGGCAGTTTATTGTATTAGTTTGTCGTGGGGGGCAGTATGTTGCATTAGTTTGTCGTGGGGGGGCAGTATGTTGTATTAGTTTGTCGTGGGGGGCAGTATGTTGCATTAGTTTATCGTGGGGAGGCAGTATGTTGCATCAGTTTTTATGGGGGGGGCAGTATGTTGTGTCAGTTTCTTGTGGGGGGCGAAGTATGTTGCATAAGTTTGTATAGAGGAGGGAGGGAGGGAGGGAGGGAGGGAGGG